>NC_138504.1:51192589-51215089 GCF_964252035.2 Podarcis erhardii | reverse complement strand
CCAATTTATTTATTCCGGATTTATTCCAAATTATTCACATATATTCCAATTTCTTCCAGATTTCTTCCAAATGATTCACATATATTCCAATTTATTTCGATTTATTTCAATTGATTCCAATTTATTCACATATATTCCAATTTATTTCGATTTATTCCAATTTATTTCAATTGATTCCAATTTATTCCAGATTTATGCCAATTTATTCACATATATTCCAATTTATTCCGGATTTATTCAAATTTATTCACATATATTCCAATTTATTTATTCCAATTTATATATTCACATATATTCCAATTTATTTATTCCGGATTTATTCCAAATGATTCACATATATTCCAATTTCTTCCAGATTTCTTCCAAATGATTCACATATATTCCAATTTATTTATTCCAATTTATATATTCACATATATTCCAATTTATTTATTCCGGATTTATTCCAAATTATTCACATATATTCCAATTTCTTCCAGATTTCTTCCAAATTATTCACATATATTCCAATTTATTTCGATTTATTTCAATTGATTCCAATTTATTCACATATATTCCAATTTATTTCGATTTATTCCAATTTATTTCAATTTATTCCAATTTATTCCAGATTTATTCCAATTTATTCACATATATTCCAATTTATTCCGGATTTATTCCAATTTATTCACATATATTCCAATTTATTCCAGATTTATTCCAATTTATTCACATACATTCCAATTTATTTCGATTTATTTTGCTTTATTCCGGATTTATTCCAATTTATTCACATATATTCCAATTAATTCCGATTTATTCCAATTTATTCCAGATTTATTCCAATTTATTCACATATATTCCAATTTATTTCGATTTATTCCGATTTATGCCGGATTTATTCACTTATATTTCAATTTATTCCGATTTATTTCAATTTATTCCAATTTATTCACATATATTCCAATTTATTTCGATTTATTTCGATTTATTCCAATTTATTCACATATATTCCAATTTATTTCGATTTATTCCGGATTTATTCCAATTTATTCCAATTTATTCACATATATTCCAATTAATTTCAATTTATTCCGATTTATGCCGGATTTATTCCAATTCATTCACATATATTCCAATTTATTTCGATTTATTCCGCTTTATTCCGGATTTATTCCAATTTATTCACATATATTCCAATTTATTTCGATTTATTCCAATTTATTCACATAGATTCCCATTTATTTCGATTTATTCCAATTTAGTCACATATAATCCAATTTATTTTGATTTATTTTGATTTATTCCAATTTATTCACATATATTCCAATTTATTTTGATTTATTCCAATTTATTCCTGATTTATTCCAATTTATTCCGGATTTATTCCGATTTATTCCGGATTTATTCACATATATTCCAATTTATTTTGATTTATTCCGCTTTATTCCGGATTTATTCCAATTTATATTTCTATAATTTCTAGACTTACTGCCCTTTACCTATTGTTATTATTATTATTATTAATTGAATTTCTCTAATTTCTAGACTGCCCTATACCTATTATTATTATTGTTGTTCCCCTCTATTATTATTATTATTATTATTATTATTATTAATAATAATAATAAGAATTGAATTTCTATAATTTCTAGGCTTACTGCCCTTTACCTATTATTATTATTATTAATTGAATTTCTATAATTTCTAGACTGCCCTATACCTATTATTATTATTATTATTATTATTATTATTATTATTATTATAATTGAATTTCTATAATTTCTAGACTGCCCTATACCCATTATCATTATTATTATTATTATTATTATTATTATTATTATTATTATTATTATTATTATTAATTGAATTTCTGTAATTTCTAGACTGCCCTTTCCCCTTTCTTATTCTTGTTCTTATTATTATTAATTGAATTTCTATAATTTCTAGACTGCTCTATATTATTATTATTATTAATTGAATTTCTATAATTTCTCAACTGCCCTATACCTAATAATAATAATAATAATAATAATAATAATAATAATAATAGTAATTGAATTTAATAATGTTCCTACCTGTTGGGATCCACCGTGTCCAGAATGGATTCGAATTCGGGATCTGGCTCTCCTTCCTCCACCATTGGCAGATCGTAGCCGAGGGATCGAAGGCAAGATTTGAACTCCTGGTGATTCAGGCGGCCGGATTTGTCCTTGTCGAAGTGCCTGGAATTTTGGGGGGAAAGGCGATAATCAATCAATAATCAATCAATCAATCTTGGGAATGATCCATCCATCCTGGAAATCAATCCATCCATCCTGGAAATCAATCCATCCATCCATCTTGGGAATCAATCCATCCATCTTAGGAATTAATGAATCAATCAATAAATAAATCTATCTTGGGAATCAATCCATCCATCTTGGGAATTAATCAATCAATCAATAAATCCATCTTGGGAATCAATCAATCTTGGGAATTATCACTCAATCAATTAAGCAATCTTTGGAATTATCAATCAATCCATTTTGTGAATTATTAATCAATCCATCTTGGGAATTATCAATCAATCCATCTATCTTGGGAACTAATCAATCAATCAATCAATCAATCAATCAATCAATTCATCTTGGGAATAATCAATCAATCCATCTTGGGAATGCATCCATCTTGGGAATCAATCAATCAATCAATCCATATTGGGAATCAATCAATCCATCTTGGGAATTATCACTCCATCAATTAAGCAATCTTTGGAATTATCAATCAATCCATCTTGGGAATTATTAATCAATCCGTCTTGGGAATTATCAATCAATCAATCAATCACTAAATTCATCTTGGGAATAATCAATCAATCCATCTTGGGAATCAATCCATCCATCTTGGGAACTAATCAATCAATCAATCAATCAATCACTAAATTCATCTTGGGAATAATCAATCAATCCATCTTGGGAATCCATCCATCTTGGGAACTAATCAATCAATCACTAAATTCATCTTGGGAATTATCACTCCATCAATCCTGGGAATCATCACTCAATCAATCTTGGGAATTATCAATCCAACAATCAATTAATCAGTCTTGGGAATTATCAGTCAATCAATTAATCCATTTTGGGAATTATCAATCAAACACTCAATCAGTCTTGGGAATTATCACTCAATCAATCAATCAATCAATCAATCAATCCATCCATCTTGGGAATTATCAGCCAATCAATCCATCTTGGGAATTATCAGCCAATCAATCCATCTTGGGAATTATCAATCTATCCATCCATCCATCTTGGGAACTAATCATTCAATCAATCAATCACTAAATCAATCAATCTTGGGAATTAATCACTCAATCCATCTTGGGAATCAATCCATCCATCTTGGGAACTAATCAATCAATCACTAAATTCATCTTGGGATTAATCAATAAATCAATCTTGGGAATTAATCACTCAATCCATCTTGGGAATTATCAATCAATCTTGGGAATTATCCATCCATCCATCCATCTTGGGAATTAATCAATCAATCAATCAATCTTGGGAATCATCACTCAATCAGTCTTGGGAATTATGACTCACTCACTCAATCAATCAATCAATCAATCAATCAATCAATCAAACAATCACTTAATCAGTCTTGGGAATTATCACTCAATCAATTAATCCATCTTGGGAATTATCACTCAATCAATTAATCCATCTTGGGAATTATCAACCAATCCATCCATCTTGGGAATTATCAATCAATCCATCCATTTTGAGAATTATTAATCAATCCATCTTGGGAATTATCAATCCATCGATCTTGGGAACTAATCAATCAATCAATCAATCACTAAATTCATCTTGGGAATAATCAATAAATTTGCGAATTAATCACTCAGTCCATCTTGGGAATTATCAATCAATCTTGGGAATTATCAATCAATCAATCAATCAATCAATCAATATTGGGAATTAATCACTCAATCCATCTTGGGAATTATCAATCAATCTTGGGAATTATCAATCCATCCATCCATCCATCAATCAATCTTGGGAATTATCAATCAAACAATCACTCAGTCAGTCTTGGGAATTATCACTCAATCCATTAATTAATCCATCTTGGGAATTATCAACCAATCAATTCATCTTGGGAATTATCAACCAACCAACCAACCAATCAATCAATCAATCAATCAATCAATATTGGGAATTAATCAATCAATCATACTTACTTGAACATCATACTGAACTCCTTCAGCGCTTCTTCGGTGACCCCCGTCGTGTTCCTGGTGGGGAAAAAGAGAAATTAATTATTATTATTATTATTATTATTATTATTATTATTATTATTATTAAATCATTAATGCCATCTAATTGCTTCTATCCCTATTATTATTAATTATTATTAATTTAATCAAATCGCTTTTATTACTGTTACCGCTATTTATTAATTTAATCAAAGCGGAGAGCAGATCAATACAGGGTGGGCGGAGATCTGTCCGGGGAGTGGATCTCCCCCTCATTCTCAGGGGATCTCCCTCACCTGGCTTGGATCCGCTGCATCCGCACCCCCAGTCGATCCCCCTAGATCTCGGGGGATACCTATCACCTGGCTTGGATCTGCTGCATCCGCACCCCCAGTTGATCCCCTAGATCTTGGGGGATCTCTCTCACCTAGCTTGGATCTGACTCACCCGCATCCCCCAGTCAATCCCCCGAGATCTTTGGGGGATCTCTCTTACCTGGCCTGGATCTACTGCTCCAGGTTGTGCTGCATCCATACCCCCAGTTGATCCCCTAGATCTCAGGGATCTCTCAATCTCTCTCACCCCTAGATCTCCAGGTTGTGCTGCCTCCGCACCACCAGTTGATCCCCTAGATCTCGGGGGATCTCTCTCACCCCTAGATCTCAGGGGATTTCTCTCACCTGGTTTGGATCTGCTCTCCAGGTTGTGCTGCCTCCGCATCCCCAGTTGATCCCCTATATCTGGCTGGGATCTGTTGGATCCGCCTCCCCAGTTGATCCCCAAGATCTTGGGATCGCTCTCCCTGGCTTGGATCTGCTGCACCCGCACCCTGCCTCCCCAGTTGATCCCAGTTGATCCCCTAGATCTCATGGGAACCTGCTGCTCCAGGGTATGCTGCACCCGCCTCCCAGTTGATCCCCTCAACCTCAAGGGATCTCCCTCACCTGGCCTGGATCTGATGCTCCAGGTTGTGCTGCACCCCAGTTGATTCCCCTAGATCTTGGGGATTTCTCGATCTCTCTCATTCCTAGATCTTGGGGGATCTCTCACACCCCTAGATCTCAGGGGTCTCTCACACCTGGCTTGGATATGCTGTTCCACGTTGTGCTGCATCTGCATCCCTAGTTGTTTCCCCTAGATCTGGCTGGGATCTGTTGGATCCGCCTCCCCAGTCGATCCCCAAGATCTTGGTGATCTCTCTCCCCTGAGTTGGATCTGCTGCACCCGCCTCCCCAGTCGATCCCCTAGGTCTCGGGGATCTCTCCCCTGGCTTGGATCTGCTGCATCTGCCTCAGCAATTGATCCCCTAGATCTCAGGGATCCCTCTCACCTGGCCTGGATCTGCTGCTGCGGGTGGTGCTGCATCCACACCCCCAGTTGATCCCCCGAGATCTCAGGGGATCTTCCTCACCTGGCTTGGATCTGCTGCTCCAGATCCAATAATAATAGTAATAATAATAATAATAATAATAATAATAATAATAATAATAATAATAATAAATTATTAGATAATTGTTTAGAAGAAGAATAGCAATAGTAATAATAATAGTAATAATAGTAATAATAATAATAATAATTTAAAATGATACTAATGATGAGATAATTATTTAGAATAATGATAATAACAATCACAGCAACAATAATGATATTTTAGACCCTCCCCTCCCCCTGGATCCCAGGGATCTCCCTCACCTGGCCTGGATCTGCTGCTCCAGGTTGTGCCGCACCTGCCTCCCAGTAGATCCCCTAGATCTCGGGGAATCCCCCTTACCTGCCTTGGATCTCCTGCCTCTGCCTCCCCACTCGATCCCCTGAGATCTTGGGGATCTCTCTCTCTCACACCCCTAGATCTTGAGGGATCTCTCTCCCACCCCTATATCTCGGGGATCTCTCCCTCACCTGCCTTGGATCTGCCGCCTCCGCCTCCCCACTCGATCCCCCGAGATCTTGGGGATCTCTCTCACACACCCCTAGATCTTGAGGGATCTCTCTCATACCCCTAGATCTCGGGAATCTCTCCCTCACCTGCCTCAGAACTGCCGCCTCCAAGATCTTGGGGATCTCTCTCACACACCCCTAGATCTTGGGGGATCTCTCTCACACACCCCTAGATCTCGGGATCTATCCCTCACCTGCCTTGGATCTGCCACCTCCTCCTCCCCACTCGATCCCCGAGATCTTGGGGATCTCTTTCTCACACACCCCTAGATCTTGAGGGATCTCTCTCATACCCCTAGATCTCGGGGGATCTCTCCCTCACCTGCCTTGGATCTGCCGCCTCCGCCTCCCCACTCGATCCCCCGAGATCTTGGGGGATCTCTCTCTCACACACACCCCTAGATCTCGGGATCTCTCCCTCACCTGCCTTGGATCTGCCGCCTCCGCCTCCCCACTTGATCGCCGAGATCTCGGGGATCTCTCTCTCACACCCCTATATCTCAGGGATCTCTCTCACACCCCTAGATCTTGGGGATCTCTCTCACACACCCTAGATCTCGGGGATCTTTCTCACACCCATAGATCTCGGGGATCTCTCCCTCACCTGGCCTGGATCTGCTGCTCCAGGTTGTGCTGCATGCGCCTCCCCAGTTGATCCCCGAGATCTCGGGGATCTCTCACCCCTAGATCTCGGGGATCTCTCTCTCACCCCTAGATCTCGGGGATCTCTCTCACACACACTTAGATCTCAGGGATCTTTCCCTCACCTGGCCCGGATCTGCTGCTCCAGGTTGTGCTGCATCCGCCTCCCCAGTTGATCCCCTAGATCTCGGGGATCTCTCTCTCACACCCCTAGATCTCAGGGATCTCTCCCTCACCTGGCCTGGATCTGCTGCTCCAGGTTGTGCTGCATGCGCATCCCAGTTGATCCCCCTAGATCTGGCTGGGATCTGTTGCATCCGCCTCCCCAGTCAATCCCCGAGATCTCTGGGATCTCCACCAGCTGCCTTGGATCTGCCGCAGCCGCACTCCCCCGTTGATCCCCTACATCTCAGGGGATCTCTCTCACACCCCTAGATCTCGGGGGATCTCTCTCCGGGACCTCTCCTCACCTGGCCTGGATCTGCTGCTCCAGGTTGTGCTGCATGCGCATCCCCAGTTGATCCAGTTGATCCCACTGCTGGGCCAAGCCGACGGTGCTGTGTTCGGTGTATTTGTTGTCCAGGATCAGGGCCTCCTCCATGGCGGCTCCCAGATCCTCGATCTTCTTGAGCTGGCTGCGCATGGCGCGGATCTCCTGGTGCTTGCGCTGGATTTCCGGAAGGGAGGAAGGAGGGAGAGAGGGAAGGAGGAAGAGAGGAAGGAGGGAAGGAGGGAGGGAGGGGAGGGAGGGAGGGAAGGAAGGAAGGAAGGAAGGAAGGAAGGAGAGAGAGAGAAGGAAAAGGAGGAAGAGAGGAAGGGAGGGAGAGGGAGAGAGAAAAGGAAGGAAGGAGAGAGGAAGGGAGGAAGGGAGGGAGGGAGAAAAGGAAGGAAGGAGGGAGAGAGAAGGGAAAGGAGGAAGAGAGGAAGGAGGAAGAGCAAGGGAGGGAGGGAGAGAGAGAAGGAAGGAAGGAAGGAAGGAAGGAAGGAAGGAAGGAAGGAAGGAAGGAAGGAGAGAGGAAGGGAAAGGAGGAAGGGAGGAAGGGAGGGAGAGGGAGAGAGAAAAGGAAGGAAGGAAGGAGAGAGGAAGGGAGGGAGAAGGGAAAGGAGGAAGAGAGGAAGGGAGAGAGAATGGGAAGGAGGAAGGAGGGAGAGAGGAAGGGAGGGAGAGAGAAGGGAAAGGAGGAAGAGAGGAAGGAGAGAGAGAGGGAAAGAGGAAGGGAGGAAGAAAAGGAAGGAAGGAAGGAGGGAGAGAGGAAGGGATGGAGAGAGAAGGGAAAGGAGGAAGAGAGGAAGGAGGGAGAGAGGAAGGGAGGGAGGGAGAAAAGGAAGGAAGGAAGGAAGGAAGGAAGGAAGGAAGGAAAGAAAGAAGGAAGGAGAGAGGAAGGGAAAGGAGGAAGAGAGGAAGGAGGGAGAGAGAAGGGAAAGGAGGAAGAGCAAGGGAGGGAGGGAGAGAGAAGGAAGGAAGGAAGGAAGGAAGGAAGGAAGGAAGGAGAGAGGAAGGGAAAGGAGGAAGAGAGGAAGGGAGGGAGAGGGAGAGAGAAAAGGAAGGAAGGAAGGAGAGAGGAAGGGAGGGAGAAGGGAAAGGAGGAAGAGAGGAAGGGAGAGAGAATGGGAAGGAGGAAGGAGGGAGAGAGGAAGGGAGGGAGGAAGGAGGGAGAGAGGAAGGGAGGGAGAGGGAGAGAGAAAAGGAAGGAAGGAAGGAAGGAAGGAAGGAAGGAAGGAAGGAAGGAAGGAAGGAGAGAGGAAGGGAAGGAGAGGGAGAAAAAGGAAGGAAGGAAGGAAGGAAGGAAGGAAGGAAGGAAGGAAGGAGAGAGGGAAGGGAGGGAGAAGGGAAAGGAGGAAGAGAGGAAGGGAGGGAGAGGGAGAGAGAAAAGGAAGGAAGGAAGGAGAGAGGAAGGGAGGGAGAAGGGAAAGGAGGAAGAGAGGAAGGGAGGGAGAGGGAGAGAGGGAAGGAAGCAAGGAAGGAAGGAAGGAAGGAAGGAAGGAAGGAAGGAGAGAGGAAGGGAGGGAGAAGGGAAGGGCGGAAGAGAGGAAGGGAGGGAGAGGGAGAGAGAGAAAGGAAGGAAGGGAGGAAGGAGAGAGGAAGGGAGGGAGAAGGGAAAGGAGAGAGGAAGGGAGGGAGAAGGGAAAGGAGGAAGAGAGGAAGGGAGGGAGAGGGAGAGAGGGAAGGAAGGAAGGAAGGAAGGAAGGAAGGAAGGAAGGAAGGAGAGAGAGAGAAGGAAAAGGAGGAAAAGAGGAAGGGAGGGAGAGGGAGAGAGGGAAGGAAGGAAGGAAGGAAGGAAGGAAGGAAGGAAGGAAGGAAGGAGAGAGGAAGGGAGGGAGAAGGGAAAGGAGGAAGAGAGGAAGGGAGGGAGAGGGAGAGAGAAAAGGAAGGAAGGAAGGAGAGAGGAAGGGAGGGGGAGGGAGAGAGAAAAGGAAGGAAGGAAGGAAGGAAGGAGAGAGGAAGGGAGGGAGAAGGGAAAGGAGGAAGGAAGGAAGGAGAGAGGAAGGGAGGGAGAAGGGAAAGGAGGAAGGAAGGAAGGAGAGAGGAAGGGAGGGAGAAGGGAAATGAGGAAGAGAGGAAGGGAGGGAGAGGGAAAGAGAAAAGGAAGGAAGGAAGGAAGGAGAGAGGAAGGAAGGGAGAAGGGAAAGGAGGAAGAGAGGAAGGGAGAGAGAATGGGAGGGAGGAAGGAGGGAGAGAGGAAGGGAGGGAGAGAGGAAGGGAGGGAGAGGGAGAGAGAAAAGAAAGGAAGGAAGGAAGGAAGGAAGGAAGGAAGGAAGGAAGGAAGGAGAGAGAGAGAAGGGAAAGGAGGAAGAGAGGAAGGAGGAAGAGCAAGGGAAGGAGGGAGAGAGAGAAGGAAGGAAGGAAGGAAGGAAGGAAGGAAGGGAAAGGAGGAAGAGAGGAAGGAGGGAGAGAGGAAGATAGGAAGGGAGGGAGAGAGAAGGGAAAGGAGGAAGAGAGGAAGGAGGAAGGAGGGAGAGATAGAACGAGAGAGAGAGAGAAAAAATTAATAATGATAATGCTAATCACCATTAGAAGGCAGCAATTAGAATGCATTAATGATTAAATGATTAATATTAATAATAATAATAATAATAATACCTTGGTGGCTTCCAGCTGAGACTCCAGGGTTCCGGATTCCTCAACCATGCAAGACCTAGAACCGAAAGGAGGAACGTGATTGGAGGGTCGCCGGGAGGGGAGGCGGGGAAAAGCGGCGAGGCTCGGAATTAACAATTAATTAATTAACGATGTCCATTACTTAATTAATTTCCGGAAATCCCCCCCATTAATTGCTAGCCGACCCGGAACTGGTTGCCGGGCGGAGAACCCGGATTTTTCTCCGGTTCCGTTGACGAGAACCGGAAATCTGAAGAATTCAATTTTTGAAAATGGGGCAATGGGGTTGTTTTATATTATTATTAATATTATTAGTATTAGTATTAGTATTAGTATTAGTATAATAATAATATTATTATTATTGTTATATTATTGTTATATTATTATTATATTATATTATTATTATATTATAATATTAATATATTATTATAATTTTATTATTATAATATTATAATATTATATTATTATATTATTATAATATTATAATATTATTATTATAATATTATTATTATTCTGTATTTTATGCTTTCGCACCTCTATTTCATTTACACTTCCTATTATTATTATTATTATTATTATTATTATTATTATTATTATTATTATTGTTATTATTGGAGCCAAGTTTGCCTTGCCCGTTAATTTAAATTCCCTATTATTATTATTATTATTATTATTATTATTATTATTATTGGAGCCAAGTTTGCCTTGCCCGTTAATTTAAATTCCCTATTATTATTATTATTATTATTATTATTATTGGAGCCAAGTTTGCCTTGCCCGTTAATTTACACTTCCTATTATTATTATTAATAATAATAATGGAGCAAAGTTTGCCTTGTTCGTTAATTTAAATTCATTATTATTATTATTCTGTATTTTATGGTTTTGCACCTCAATTTCATTTCTCCTTTTCCAAAAAGGGCAATAATAATAATGATTATAATAAGAATAGGAAGTGTAAATTAACGGGCAAGGCAGACTTGGCACCATTAATAATAATAATAATAATAATAATAGGGAATTTAAATTAACGGACAAGGCAAACTTTGCTCCATTAATAATAATAATAATAATAGTAATAATAATAATAAGGAATTTAAATTAACGGGCAAGGCAAACTTTGCTCCATTAATAATAATAATAATAATAATAATAATAATAATAGGAAGTGTAAATTAACGGGCAAGGCAAACTTGGCTCCGTAATAATAATAATAATAATAATAATAATAGTAGGAAGTGTAAATTAACGGGCAAGGCAAACTTGGCTCCGTAATAATAATAATAATAATAATAATAATAATAGGAAGTGTAAATTAACGGACAAGGCAAACTTTGCTCTAATAATAATAATAATAATAATAATAGGAAGTGTAAATTAATGGACAAGGCAAACTTTGCTCCATTAATAATAATAATAATAATAATAATAATAATAATAGGAAATGTAAATTAACGGACAAGGCAAATTTGCTCCAATAATAATAATAATAATAATAATAATAATAATAATAATAATAATAGGAAGTGTAAATTAACGGGCAAGGCAAACTTGGCTCCATTAATTATAATAATAATAATAATAATAATAATAGGAAGTGTAAATTATTGGACAAAGCAAACTTTGCTCCAATAATAATAATAATAATAATAATAATAATAGGGAATTTAAATTAACGGGCAAGGCAAACTTTGCTCCTTTAATAATAATAATAATAATAATAATAATAATAATAATAGGAAGTGTAAATTAACGGACAAGGCAAACTTTGCTCCATTAATAATAATAATAATAATAATAATAATAATAATAATAGGAAGTATAAATTAACGGACAAGGCAAACTTTGCTCCATTAATAATAATAATAATAATAATAATAGGGAATTTAAATTAACGGACAAGGCAAACTTTGCTCCATTAATAATAATAATAATAGTAATAATAATAATAAGGAATTTAAATTAACGGGCAAGGCAAACTTGGCTCCAATAATAATAATAATAATAATAATAATAATAATAGGAAGTGTAAATTAATGGGCAAGGCAAACTTGGCTCCGTAATAATAATAATAATAATAATGGGAAGTGTAAATTAACGGGCAAGGCAAACTTTGCTCCATAACAACAACAACAACAACAACAACAACAACAACAATAATAATAATAATAATAGGAAGTGTAAATTAACGGACGAGGCAAACTTGGCTCCGTAATAATAATAATAATAATAATTATAGGGAATTTAAATTAACGGACAAGGCAAACTTGGCTCCATTATTATTATTATTAGTAGTAGTAGTAAATTAATGGGCAGAGCAAACTTGGCTCTGTGAATAATAATAATAATAATAATAATAATAATAATAATAATAGGAAGTGTAAATTAACGGGCAAGGCAAACTTGGTTCCATTAATAATAATAATAATAATAATAATAATAATAATAATAATAATAGGAAGTGTAAATTAACGGACAAGGCAAACTTGGCTCCGTAATAATAATAATAATAATAATAATAGGAAGTGTAAATTAACGGACAAGGCAAACTTGGCTCCGTAATAATAATAATAATAATAATAATAATAATAATAGGGAATTTAAATTAACGCACAAGGCAAACGGCTCCATTATTATTATTATTATTAGTAGTAGTAGTAAATTAATGGGCAGAGCAAACTTGGCTCTGTGAATAATAATAATAATAATAATAATAATAATAATAATAGGAAGTGTAAATTAATGGAGAAAGCAAACTTGGTTCCATTATTATTATTATTATTATTAGAAAATAAATGGGCAGAGCAAATACTACTACTACTACTACTAATAATAATAATAATAGGAAGTGTAAATTAACGGACAAGGCAAACTTGGCTCCGTAATAATAATAATAATAATAATAATAATAATAATAGGGTATTTAAATTAACGGACAAGGCAAACATTATTATTATTATCATTATTATTATTATGTGTAATTTAATGGGCATAGCAAATAATAATAATAATAATAGGGAATTTAAATTAACGGACAAGGCAAACTTTGCTCCGTTATAATAATAATAATAACAATAATAATAATAATAATAATAATAATAGGGAATTTAAATTAACGGACAAGGCAAACATTATTATTATTATCATTATTATTATTATGTGTAAATTAATGGGCATAGCAAATAATAATAATAATAATAATAATAATAATAATAAGTGTAAATTAACGGGCAAGGCAAACTTTGCTCCGTTATAATAATAATAATAACAATAATAATAATAATAATAATAATAATAGGGAATTTAAATTAACGGACAAGGCAAACATTATTATTATTATTATTATTATTATTATTTGTAAATAAATGGGCATAGCAAATAATAATAATAATAATAATAATAATAATAGGAAGGGTCAATTAACGGACAAGGCAAACTTTGCTCCATTAATAATAATAATAATAATAATAATAATAATAATAATAGGAAATGTAAATTAACGGGCAGAGAAATCCCCCCCAGAGGATTTCGTTCGATCCGGTTAATTCCGAGCCTGACCCAAAGGAAAACCACCAAACACACGCCATGCCACACCCCCAAGCGCTCCGGGTTCCGTGCCGGTCCGGGTTCCGCGCCTCAGCCGCCCCCGCCGTGCCCCACACACGCCGCGCGGGTGATTCGCCGTGAGGTGCCGGGTTCGAGAACCTTTGCGAAGCGAGTGGCTCGGCTCGGAACCTGTGCAAAAAGCTGAGGGTTTGGTCTAGAACCCGCGCAAAACCGGTGATCTAGAACATTTGCAAAAAAAAAAAAAACCACGAATGGTTCAATCTGGAACCTTGGCAAATCGAATGGTTTGATCTGGAAGCTTTTCAAAATGACAGGTTTGGTCTAGAACCCGCGCAAAACGGGTGCTTTGATCTAGAACCTTTGCAAAAGTGAATGGTTCGATCTGGAACCTTTGCAAAAACCTTTGCAAATCGAATGGTTTGATCGGGAAGCTTTGCGAAATGACTGGTTTGGTCTAAAACCTGCACAAAACTGGCGGTTTGATCTAGAACCTTTGCAAAAAATGAATGGCTCGATCTGGAACCCTTTGCAAATCGAATGGTTTAATCTGGAAGCTTTGCAAAATGACTGGTTTGATCTGGAAGCTTTGCAAAATGACTGGTTTGGTCTAGAACCTGCGCAAAACTGGTGGTTTGGTCTAGAACCTTTGCAAAAAAAACCACACAAATTGTTCAATCTGGAACCTTCGCAAAAAATGAATGGTTTGATCTGGAAGCTTTGCAAATCGAATGGTTTGATCTGGGAGCTTTTCAAAATGACGGGTTTGGTCTAGAACCTGTGCAAAATGGGTGCTTTGATCTAGAACCTTTGCAAAAGTGAATGGTTCGATCTGGAACCTTTGCAAAAAACCTTTGCAAATCGAATGGTTTGATCGGGAAGCTTTGCGAAATGACTGGTTTGGTCTAAAACCTGCACAAAACTGGCGGTTTGATCTAGAACCTTTGCAAAAAATGAATGGCTCGATCTGGAACCCTTTGCAAATCGAATGGTTTAATCTGGAAGCTTTGCAAAATGACTGGTTTGATCTGGAAGCTCTGCAAAATGACTGGTTTGGTCTAGAACCTGCGCAAAACTGGTGGTTTGGTCTAGAACCTTTGCAAAAAAAAACCCCACACAAATTGTTCAATCTGGAAGCTTTGCAAAAAATGAATGGTTTGATCTGGAAGCTTTGCAAATCGAATGGTTTGATCTGGGAGCTTTTCAAAATGACGGGTTTGGTCTAGAACCTGTGCAAAATGGGTGTTTTGATCTAGAACCTTTGCAAAAGTGAATGGTTCGATCTGGAACCTTTGCAAATCGAATGGTTTGATCGGGAAGCTTTGCGAAATGACTGGTTTGGTCTAAAACCTGCACAAAACTGGCGGTTCGATCTAGAACATTCGAAAAATGAATGGCTCAATCTGGAACCTTCGCAAAAATGACTGGTTTGGTCTAGAACCTTCGCGAAGCGAGTGGCTCGGCTCGGAACCTGTGCAAAAAGCTGCGGGCTTGGTCTAGAACCCACGCAAAACCGGTGATCTAGAACATTTGCAAAAAAACACCACAAATGGTTCAGTCTGGAACCTTTGCAAATCGAATGGTTTGATCTGGAAGCTTTGCAAAATGACTGGTTTGATCTGGAACCTTCGCAAAATGACTGGCCTGGTCTAGAACCTGCGCAAAACTGGTGGTTTGGTCTAGAACCTTTGCAAAAAAACCACACAAATTGTTCAATCTGGAACCTTTGCAAAAAATGAATGGTTTGATCTGGAAGCTTTGCAAATCGAATGGTTTGATCTGGGAGCTTTTCAAAATGACGGGTTTGGTCTAGAACCTGCGCAAAACGGGTGTTTTGAACTAGAACATTCGCAAATCGAATGGTTCGATCTGGAACCTTTGCAAATTGAATGGTTTGATATGGAACCTTTGCAAAAATGGCTGGTTTGGTCTAGAACCTGCACAAAACTGTGGTTTGATCTAGAACATTTGCAAAAAAAAAAACCACGAATGGTTCAATCTGGAACCTTTGCAAATCGAATGGTTTGATCTGGAAGCTTTGCAAAATGACTGGTTTGATCTGGAACCTTCGCAAAACTGATGGCTTGATCCAGAACCGTCGCAAACCGGTTTGATCTAGAATCTTCGCAAAAAAACCCAAGCGGTCCAGTTTGGAGCCTTCGCAAAGACCAATTGGTCTAGAGCCTTCGCGAATCCGGCGGATTGATCTAGAACCGCCACAAAACGAATGGCTTGATCTAGAACTATCGCAAAACGAACGACTCAGTTTGGAACCTTTGCAAAGACCAATTGATCGAGAACCTGCGCAAACCGAATGTTCTAATCTAGAATACCAATCAATCTAGAACCTTAGCGGATCCGGCGGACTGATCTAGAACCGCCACAAAACGAATGGTTTAATCTAGAGCCATTACAAAAACGAACGGCCCAGTTTGGAACCTCTGCAAACGCCAATTGATCTAGAACCTGCGCAAAACGAATGGTCTAGTCTAGAATACCGATTTAATCTAGAACTGTTGCAAAATGAACAGCCCAGTTTGGAACCTCCGCAAATGCCAATTGATCTAGAACCTGCGCAAAACGAATGGTCTAGTCTAGAATAACAATTTAGTCTAGAACTGTTGCAAAATGAACGGCCCAGTTTGGAACCTCTGCAAATGCCAATTGATCTAGAACCTGCGCAAAACGAACGGCTTAATCTAGAATACCAGTCGACCTAGAACCTTTGCGAATCCGGCGGACCGATCTAGAACCGCCGCAGACCGAATGGTCTAATCTAGAACTATTGCAAAATGAACGGCCCAGTCTGGAGCCTCTGCAAATGCCAATTGATCTAGAACCTGCGCAAAACGAACGGCTTAATCTAGAATGCCAGTCGACCTAGAACCTTTGCGAATCCGGCTGACTGATCTAGAACCGCCGCAGACCGAATGGTCCAATCTAGAACTATTGCAAAATGAGCGGCCCAGTCTGGAGCCTCTGCAAATGCCAATTGATCTAGAACCTGCGCAAAACGAATGGGCCAGTCTAGAATACCAATCGATCTAGAACCTTTGTGAATCCGGCGGATTGATCTAGAGCCGTGGCAAAAAAACGGGCGGTTTGATCTAGAACCCCCTTCCTAGCCGCGTGAGCGTTAGTCCGGAGTCACAAAACCAGCCTTGGGGAAATTAGGAACGTGCCGTTTTTTGGGGGGGAGGAAAAGCGGGAAAACGGAACGAGCGAAAAGAAAGGAAAGGAAAGGAAAAGCAGAGTGAGAAAACGGAAAAGAAAAAGAGGAATAGAACCTTCCGGAAAGATCTTCCCCGACTTGGTACTGAAAGACGCGAATGACCCGCCGATAGGCAATGCTATGCGGAGGAAAGAAATGTGGGGTGAAAATTCGGGGTGAAATTCGGATTTTATAGGGGGGTGGGGCAGACAGGACAAGGGGCGGAGCTAAGCGGAGGGGGCGGAGCAATAATGTGGTCAGTGGGGCAATAAATGGGGCAATTGTCTAGGTCAATGGGGCAATTATCCAGGTCAATGGGGCAATTATCCAGGTCAATGGGGCAATATCTAGGTCAAGGGGGCAATAAATGGGCAGGTGGGGCAATAAGTATGGATATGGGGCAATATCTAGGTCAATGGGGCAATAAATGGGAAGGTGGGGCAATAAGTATGGATATGGGGCAATATCTAGGTCAATGGGGCAATATCTAGGGAAAGTACCTAGGTATATGGGGCAATATCTAGGTGAATGGGGCAATTATCTAGGTCAATGGGGCAATTATCCAGGTCAATGGGGCCGTTATCTAGGTCAATGGGGCAATAAATGGGCAGGTGGGGCAATAAGTATGGATATGGGGCAATATCTAGGTCAATGGGGCAATTATCTAGGGAAAGTACCTAGGTATATGGGGCAATATCTAGGTGAATGGGGCAATTATCTAGGTCAATGGGGCAATTATCCAGGTCAATGGGGCCGTTATCTAGGTCAATGGGGCAATAAATGGGCAGGTGGGGCAATAAGTATGGATATGGGGCAATATCTAGGTCAATGGGGCAATTATCTAGGGAAAGTACCTAGGTATATGGGGCAATATCTAGGTGAATGGGGCAATTATCTAGGTCAATGGGGCAATTATCCAGGTCAATGGGGCAATATCTAGGTCAAGGGGGCAATAAATGGGCAGGTGGGGCAATAAGTATGGATATGGGGCAATATCTAGGTCAATGGGGCAATATCTAGGGAAAGTACCTAGGTATATGGGGCAATATCTAGGTGAATGGGGCAATTATCTAGGTCAATGGGGCAATTATCCAGGTCAATGCGGCAATATCTAGGTCAAGGGGGCAATAAATGGGCAGGTGGGGCAATAAGTATGGATATGGGGCAATATCTAGGTCAATGGGGCAATATCTAGGGAAAGTACCTAGGTATATGGGGCAATATCTAGGTGAATGGGGCAATTATCTAGGTCAATGGGGCAATTATCCAGGTCAATGGGGCAATATCTAGGTCAAGGGAGCAATATATAGAGAAAGTACCTAGGTATATGGGGCAATATGGGGCAATGACCCGCTGATAGGCAATGCTATGCGGAGGAAAGAAATGTGGGGTGAAATTTGGGGTGAAATTCGGATTTTTTTGGGGGGGCAGACAGGACGAGGGGCGGAGCTAAGAGGAGGGGGCGGAGCAATGGAGGCGGGGCAATAATGAGGTCAGTGGGGCAATAAAGGGGCAGGTGGGGCAATAAGTATGGATATGGGGCAATATCTAGGTCAATGGGGCAATATCTAGGTCAATGGGGCAATAAGTATGTAAATACCTACGCAGAATGGGCAATAAGTATGGATATGGGGCAATACCTGTGCAGATGGGGCAATACCTAGGTCAGTGGGGCAATACCTCTGCAGGTGGGGTAATATATAGGGCAATGGGGCAATATCTGAGCAGGTGGGGCAATAACTATGCAGATGGGGCAATAAGTATGGATATGGGGCAATACCTATGCAGATGGGGCAATACCTATGCAGATGGGGCAATAGCTAGGTAAATACCTATGCAAATGGGGCAATACCTGGGTAGGTGGGGCAATTACTATGCAGATGGGGCAATAACTATGTAAATAACTATGCAGATGGGGAAATAACTATGCAGTTGGGGCAATTACTATGCAGATGGGGCAATAACTATGGGCGATAAATATGAATATGGGGCAATAACTATGCAGATGGGGCAATAAGTATGTAAATACCGAAGCAAATGGGGCAATACCTGGGCAGACGGGGCAATTCCTAGGCAAATGGGGCAATACCTCCACAGGTGGGGCAATACCTGGGCAGATGGGGCAATAGCCAGGTAAATACCTACAACAATGGGGCAATACCTGTGTAGACGGGGCAATTACTATGGAGATGGGGCAATAACGGAGGCAGATGGGGCAATAAGTATGTAAATACCTATGCAGAATGGGCAATAAGTATGGATATGGGGCAATAACTATGCAGATGGGGCAATACCTAGGTGAATAGGTTTGCCAATGGGGCAATACCTGGGCAGACGGGGCAATTACTATGCAGATAGGGCAATACCTAAGCAGATGGGGCAATAACTATGTAAATACGTATGCAGAATGGGCAATAAGTATCGATATGGGGCAATAACTATGCAGATGGGGCAATAACTATGCAGATGGGGCAATAAGTATGTAAATACCGAAGCAAATGGGGCAATACCTGGGCAGACGGGGCAATACCTAGGCAAATGGGGCAATAGCCAGGTAAATACCTAAAACAATGGGGCAATACCTGTGTAGACGGGGCAATTACTATGGAGATGGGGCAATAACGGAGGCAGATGGGGCAATACCTCTGCAAGTGGGGCAATAACTATGGAAATGGGGCAATACCGGGCAGGCGGGGCAATACCTATGCAGATGGGGCAATAAGTATGTAAATACCTATGCAGAATGGGCAATAAGTAGGGATATGGGGCAATAACTATGCAGTTGGGGCAATACCTAGGTAAATAGCTTTGACAATGGGGCAATACCTGTGCAGATGGGGCAATACCTAGGTCAGTGGGGCAATACCTCTGCAGGTGGGGTAATATATAGGGCAATGGGGCAATATCTGAGCAGGTGGGGCAATAACTATGCAGATGGGGCAATAAGTATGGATATGGGGCAATACCTATGCAGATGGGGCAATAGCTAGGTAAATACCTAGGCAAATGGGGCAATACCTGTGCAGATGGGGCAATACCTAGGTCAGTGGGGCAATACCTCTGCAGGTGGGGTAATATATAGGGCAATGGGGCAATATCTGAGCAGGTGGGGCAATAACTATGCAGATGGGGCAATAAGTATGGATATGGGGCAATACCTATGCAGATGGGGCAATACCTATGCAGATGGGGCAATAAGTATGTAAATACCTATGCAAATGGGGCAATACCTGGGTAGGTGGGGCAATTACTATGCAGATGGGGCAATAACTAGGTAAATAACTATGCAGATGGGGAAATAACTATGCAGTTGGGGCAATTACTATGCAGATGGGGCAATAACTATGGGCAATAAGTATGGATATGGGGCAATAACTATGCAGATGGGGCAATAACTATGTAAATACCTACGCCAATGGGGCAATACTTGTGTAGACGGGGCAATTACTATGCAGAAAGGGCAATACCTAAGCAGATGGGGCAATAAGTATGTAAATACCTATGCAGAATGGGCAATAAGTATGGATATGGGGCAATAACTATGCAGATGGGGCAATACCTAGGTGAATAGTTTTGCCAATGGGGCAATACCTGGGCAGACGGGGCAATTACTATGCAGATAGGGCAATACCTAAGCAGATGGGGCAATAAGTATGTAAATACCTATGCAGAATGGGCAATAAGTATCGATATGGGGCAATAACTATGCAGTTGGGGCAATACCTATGCAGATGGGGCAATAGCTAGGTAAATACCTATGCAAATGGGGCAATACCTGGGTAGGTGGGGCAATTACCATGCAACTGGGGCAATAACTATGTAAATAACTATGCAGATGGGGCAATTACTATGCAGATGGAGCAATAACTATGGGCAATATGTATGGATATGGGGCAATAACTATGCAGATGGGGCAATAACTATGGGCAATAAGTATGGATATGGGGCAATAACTATGCAGATGGGGCAATACCTAGGTGAATAGTTTTGCCAATGGGGCAATACCTGGGCAGACGGGGCAATTACTATGCAGATAGGGCAATACCTAAGCAGATGGGGCAATAAGTATGTAAATACCTATGCAGATTGGGCAATAAGTATGGATATGGGGCAATAACAATGGAGATGGGGCAATAGCTATCCAGATGGGGCAATAACTATGTAAATACCTATGCAGATGGGGCAATAACTATGCAATTGGGGCTATTACTATGCAGATGGGGCAATAACTATGCAAATACCTATGCAGATTGGGCAATAAGTATGGATATGGGGCAATAAGTATGGATATGGGGCAATAACTATGCAGATGGGGCAATCCTCAGGCACAAGACACCAACGTCACGAGCAAAGCCACGGCGGGACGGAGCACAAGACACAGAAGCGGAAGGAGTATTTGGTACTCACCCGTCGAGTAGGTAGGTCCTGGCGGAGGGTCCGAGTAGTAGGAAGAGGGAGTAACGTTCCGGGGGGAGAGGGGAGAAAGAAAAGGAACGTTAGCCAAGGGAGAAGCCTAAAATCTTTGGTAAACCGATAGTAGTAATAATCGATAGTAGTAACAATAGGTGTAGCGAGGGCAAAAATCGCAGTAATAATAGCAATAACAGTAACAGCGGTGATGGTGATAGTAAAAGAAGCCTAAAATATTTAGTAAACCGGTAGTAGTAAGAATCGATAGTAGTAACAATAGGTGTAGCGAGGGCAAAAATCGCAGTAATAATAGCAATAACAGTAACAGCGGTGATGGTGATAGTAAAAGAAGCCTAAAACATTTAGTAAACCGGTAGTAGTAAGAATCGATAGTAGTAACAATAGGTGTAGCGAGGGCAAAAATCGCAGTAATAATAGCAATAACAGTAACAGCGGTGATGGTGATAGTAAAAGAAGCCTAAAATATTTAGTAAACCGGTAGTAGTAATAATCGATAGTAGTAACAATAGGTGTAGCGAGGGCAAAAATCGCAGTAATAATAGCAATAACAGTAACAGCGGTGATGGTGATAGTAAACGAAGCCTAAAACATTTAGTAAACCGGTAGTAGTAATAATCGATAGTAGTAACAATAGGTGTAGCGAGGGCAAAAATCGCAGTAATAATAGCAATAACAGTAACAGCGGTGATGGTGATAGTAAAAGAAGCCTAAAATATTTAGTAAACCGGTAGTAGTAATAATCGATAGTAGTAACAATAGTAGCAATAGGCGTAGCAATGACAATCATAGCAGTAATAATAAGAAGAAGAAAAAGAAGGAAGGAAGGAAGGAAGAAGCCTAAAATCTAAATCGATAGTAGTAACAATCGATAGTAGTAACAATAGGTGTAGCGATGATAATAATAGCACGAATAATAGCAGTAATGGTAATAGTGGTGGTGATAGTAATAGTAGCAGTAGTAGTAATAAGAATAGCAGTAGTAATAGTGAAAATAGTAGCAGTGGTGTGGTGTATGGTAGTAGTAGTAGTAGTAATAATGATAATATTAGTAGTAACAACAACAACAACAACATTGTAGCAATCATAATAGTGGGGGGAGGAGGAGGAGGAGGAGGAGGAGGAGGAGGAGGAGGAGGAGGAGGAGGAACGAAAGAAGCCTAAAATCTTTGCTAAATCGATAGTAGTAATAGTTGATAGTAGTAACAATAGTAGCAATAGATGTAGCGATGATAATGATCGTAGTAATAGTATATAGTAATAGGTGGTGGTGATAGCAATAGTAGCCGTAGTAGTAATAAGAAGAATAGCAGTAGTAATAGTGAAAATAGTAGCAGTGGTGGTGTGGTAGTAGTAGTAGTAATAATGATACTATTAGTAGTAACAACAACAACAACA
>NC_138504.1:51167589-51187589 GCF_964252035.2 Podarcis erhardii | reverse complement strand
TTCCAGAACCTTCCGGAACTTTCTAGAACTTTCCAGAACAGCCTAGAGCTTTCAACAGGGATTCCTGGGGAACCTTCCAGAACCTTCTGCAACTTTCCATAACTTTCCAAACAGCCTAGGGCTTTCAACAGGGATTCGGGGATTCCTGGGGAACCTAGAACCTTCCAGAACCTTCCAGAACTTTCTAGAACAGCCTAGGGCTTTCAACAGGGATTCAGGGATTCCTGGGGAACCTTCCAGAACCTTCTGTAACTTTCCATAACTTTCTAGAACAGCCCAGAGCTTTCAACAGGGATTCGGGGATTCCTGGGGGACCTAGAACCTTCCAGAACCTTCTGCAACTTTCCATAACTTTCTAGAACAGCCTAGAGATTTCAACAGGGATTCGGGGATTCCTGGGGAACCTAGAACCTTCTGTAACTTTCCATAACTTTCCAGAACAGCCTAGAGCTTTCAACAGGGATTCCTGGGGAACCTTCCAGAACCTTCTGCAACTTTCCATAACTTTCCAGAACAGCCTAGAGCTTTCAACAGGGATTCGGGGATTCCTGGGGGACCTAGAACCTTCCAGAATCTTCTGCAACTTTCCATAACTTTCCAGAACAGCCTAGAGCTTTCAACAGGGATTCGGGGATTCCTGGGGAACCTAGAACCTTCCAGAACCTTCCGGAACTTTCCATAACTTTCTAGAACAGCCTAGAGATTTCAACAGGGATTCGGGGATTCCTGGGGAACCTAGAACCTTCTGTAACTTTCCATAACTTTCCAGAACAGCCTAGAGCTTTCAACAGGGATTCCTGGGGAACCTTCCAGAACCTTCTGCAACTTTCCATAACTTTCCAGAACAGCCTAGAGCTTTCAACAGGGATTCGGGGATTCCTGGGGGACCTAGAACCTTCCAGAATCTTCTGCAACTTTCCATAACTTTCCAGAACAGCCTAGAGCTTTCAACAGGGATTCGGGGATTCCTGGGGAACCTAGAACCTTCCAGAACCTTCCGGAACTTTCCATAACTTTCCAGAATAGCCTAGAGCTTTCAACAGGGATTCGGGGATTCCTGGGGAACTTTCCAGAACCTTCTGCAACTTTCCATAACTTTCCAGAACAGCCTAGAGCTTTCAAAAGGGATTCGGGGATTCCTGGGGAACCTAGAACCTTCCAGAACTTTACAGAACAGCCTATAACTTTTGACTGAAGGGGACTTGGGGTGTCCATTGCGGGAATGTTCCGGAATGTTCCCAGGGAGTCTAGAACCTTCCAGCACCTTCTGGAACTGTCTAGAACTGCCTCTAACTTCCAACAGGGTAGCGGATTCTGGGAAGTCCAGGACCTTCTAGAACCTCCTGGAACTTTCCAGAACAGTCGAACCCTGCCTTGAACTCAGATGTGCAACTTCACGGAGCCTAGAACCTTCCAGAACTTTCCAGAATGGCCTAGAACCTTCGAAAGGGAAGGGGACTGGGGGAATCATGTGAAGTCCAGAACCTTCTAGAACCTTCCAAAACGGTCTAGAACCACCCGGAATCTTCTGAAATGTTCCAGAACTATCTAGAACAGCCTCTAACTTCCAACAGGGAAGGGGATCTGGGAATCCCCAGGGAGATCCACTACCTTGATGATCTTCTAGAGGTTTTGCCAGGTCTCCTCCAGAGCTTCACAGGTTCGAAGCCACCCGGAAAGGAACCTAGAACCTCCCATAACTTTCTAGAACAGCCCCGAATTTGGGATCCACCACCTTGATGATCTTCTAAAAGGAACCTAGAACCTCACAGAACTTTCTAGAACAGCCCCGAATGTGGGATCCACCACCTTGATGATCTAAAAGGAACCTAGAACCTCACAGAACTTTCTAGAACAGCCCCAAATGTGGGATCCACCACCTTGATGATCTTCTAAAAGGAACCTAGAACCCCACAGAACTTTCTAGAGCAGCCCCGAATGGGGGATCCACTACCTTGATGATCTTCTGCAGGTTCCGCAGGTCTTCTGCAGCGCCTCCATGGTGAACCAAGTGTACAGGTTCGAGGCGACCCAGAAAGGAACCTAGAACCTTCCAGAACCTTCAAAAACTTTCTAAAATGGGATCTGGGGATCCCCAGGGAAATCCACTACCTTGATGATCTCTTGGAGGTTCCGCCAGGGGTTCGAGGCCACCCAAAAGTGAACCTAGAACCTACCAAAACTTTCCAGAACAGTCTCTAACTTTTCAATTTCCAGGGAGATCCACTACCTTGATTTTCTGAAGGTTCCAACAGTTCTAGATCTTCCCATAACTTGGGGAATTCCCAGGAGTCTAGAACCTTCTGAAACTTCCCAGAACAGCCTAGAACCTCTGACAGGGAAGTGATCTAGGGATCCACTACCTTGATGATCTTCTGGAGGCTCTGCCAGCCAGCCAGCCAGAAGGGAACCTAGAACCTTCCAGAACAGCCCAGAATGTGGGTTCTGGGGATCCACCACCTTGATGATCTTCTGGAGACTCTGCCAGCCACCCAGAAGGGAACCTAGAACCTTCCAGAACCTTTCTAGAACAGCCCAGAATGTGGGATCTGGGGATCCACTACCTTGATGATCTTCTGGAAGCTCTGCCAGCCAGAAAGAAGGGAACCTAGAACCTTCCTGAACCTTTCTATAACAGCCCAGAATGTGGGATCTGGGGATCCACCACCTTGATGATCTTCTGGAGACTCTGCCAGCCACCCCGAAGGTAACCTAGAACCTTCTAGAACCTTCCAAAACTTTCTAGAACAGCCCCAAATGGGGGATCCGCTACCTTGATGATCCTCTGCAGGTTCCACCAGTATAGTCTCCTGGTATACGGGTTCAAGGCCGCCTGGAAAGGAACCTAGAACCTTCCAGAACAGCCCAGTTTGGGATCCACTACCTTGAGAATCTCCTGGAGGTTCCACCAGTATAGTCTCCTGGTATACGGGTTCAAGGCCACCCGGAAAGGAACCTAGAACCTTCCAGAACCTTCCAAAATTTCTACAACAGCCCCGAACGTGGGATCCACTACCTTGATGATCTTCTGCAGGTTCCGCCAGGTCTCCTCCAGACCTCCATGGTGAACCAAGTGTAGGGGTTCGAGGCGACCCAGAGAGGAACCTAGAACCGTCCATAACCTCCTGGAACCTTCTAGAACAGCCTAGAACTTCTGACAGGGAATGGGATTGGGGGATCCCCAGGGAGATCCACTACCTTGATGATCTTCTGGAGGTTCCGCCAGATCCAGAACTTCCCAGAACTTGGGGGTTCACGGGAGTCTAGAACCTTCTAAAACTTTCCAGAACAGCCTAGAACATCCGACAGGGAAGGGGATCTGAGGATCCACTACCTTGGCGATCTTCTGGAGTTCTGCCAGCCACCCAGAAGGGAACCTAGAACCTTCCCGAACCTTCCCAAAACTTTCTACTTCTACTGTACGGGTTCGAGGCCACCTGGAAAGGAACCTAGAACCTGCCAGAACTTTCTAGAACAGCCCCGAACGTGGGATCCACTACCTTGATGATCTTCTGCAGGTTCCGCCAGGTCTCCTCCAGACCTCCATGGTGAACCAAGTGTAGGGGTTCGAGGCGACCCAGAAAGGAACCTAGAACCGTCCATAACCTCCTGGAACCTTCTAGAACAGCCTAGAACTTCTGACAGGGAATGGGATTGGGGGATCCCCAGGGAGATCCACTACCTTGATGATCTTCTGGAGGTTCCGCCAGAGCCAGAACTTCCCAGAACTTGGGGGTTCACGGGAGTCTAGAACCTTCTAAAACTTTCCAGAACAGCCTAGAACATCCGACAGGGAAGGGGATCTGAGGATCCACTACCTTGACGATCTTCTGGAGGTTCTGCCAGCCACCCAGAAGGGAACCTAGAACCTTCCCGAACCTTCCCAAAACTTTCTACTTCTACTGTACGGGTTCGAGGCCACCTGGAAAGGAACCTAGAACCTGCCAGAACTTTCCAGAACAGCCCCAAACGTGGGATCCACTACCTTGATGATCTTCTGCAGGTTCCGCCAGGTCTCCTCCAGCGCCTCCATGGTGAACCAAGTGTACGGGTTCGAGGCGACCCGGAAGCTCCGGATCTGCCTCTCCAGCTCGGCCAATTGGTTGAAGTCGGCCTGGGCGGAGCTTAGGGAGGCGCGGAACGCGTCGTGCGCCTCCCTCAGCGCCCGGATCTCCTCCAGCGAATTGCAGCGCACGGGATCCGTTAGATCCTCCTCGGCGTTCTCGAACCAGCTGTTGAAGGCGGAGGCCTTTTTGGCAAAGGTGAGGAAGAGATCTTCCACCTGTTGATGACAAGAAAGAAAAATTATTATTATTATTATTATTATTATTATTATTATTATTATTAATAATAATAATAATAATAATAATAATGAGAATAACGATGATCTCCATCTAGGGGAGAGGAGGGTTCCAACCTGCCCCCTTTTTCTCCCCACTGAAGCCCCGCCCCCTTCTCTCCCCACTGAAGCCCCACCCTTTCCTCCCCACTGAAGCCCCAGCCCCTTTCTCTGCCCCCCACCGAAGCCCCACCCACCTTCCGGAAGCTTGTACTATTTCCTATGGGTCCCACCTTGCCCCCTTTTCCTCCCCACTGAAGCCCCGCCCCCTTCTCTGCCCCTTCTCTCCCCACTGAAGCCCCGCCCCTTTGCCCCCTTCTCTCCCCACTGAAGCCCCACCCTTTCCTCCCCACTGAAGCCCCACCCCCTTTCTCTGCCCCCCACCGAAGCCCCACCCACCTTCCGGAAGCTTGTACTATTTCCTATGGGTCCCACCTTGCCCCCTTTCCCTCCCCACTGAAGCCCTGCCCCCTTTCTCTGCCCCCCACCGAAGCCCCACCCACCTTCCGGAAGCTTGTACTATTTCCTATGGGTCCCACCTTGCCCCCTTTCCCTCCCCACTGAAGCCCTGCCCCCTTCTCTGCCCCCTTCTCTCCCCACTGAAGCCCCGCCCCTTTGCCCCCTTTTCTCCCCACTGAAGCCCCACCCTTTCCTCCCCACTGAAGCCCCACCCCCTTTCTCTGCCCCCCACCGAAGCCCCACCCACCTTCCGGAAGCTTGTACTATTTCCTATGGGTCCTACCTTGCCCCCTTTCCCTCCCCACTGAAGCCCTGCCCCCTTCTCTGCCCCCTTCTCTCCCCACTGAAGCCCCGCCCCTTTGCCCCCTTCTCTCCCCACTGAAGCCCCACCCTTTCCTCCCCACTGAAGCCCCACCCCCTTTCTCTGCCCCCCACCGAAGCCCCACCCACCTTCCGGAAGCTTGTACTATTTCCTATGGGTCCCACCTTGCCCCCTTTTCCTCCCCACTGAAGCTCCGCCCCTTTCTCTGCCCCCTTTCTTCTTCCACCCTTTTTCTCCCCACTGAAGCTCCGCCCCCTTTCTCTGCCTCTCTTTCCCCGCCCACCTTCCAGAAGCTTCTACTATATCCTATGGGTCCCACCTTGCCCCCTTTTTCTCCCCACTGAAGTCCCACCACCTTTCTCTGCCCCCCACAGAAGCCCCACCCACCTTCCAGAAGCTTCTTCTATTTCTTATGGGTCCCACCTTGCCCCCTTTTTCTCCCCACCGAAGCTCCGCCCCTTTCTTCTGCCCCATTTTTCTCCCCACTGAAGCCCCACCCCTTTCCTCTCCACTGAAGCTCCACCCCCTTTCCCTGCCCCCCATGGGAGCCCCACCCACCTTCCGGAAGCTTCTATTTCCTATGGGTCCCACCTTGCCCCCTTTTTCTCCCCACTGAAGCTCCACCCCCACTGAAGCTCCACCTCTTTCTCTGCCCCTTTCTTCTTCTGCCCCCTTTTTCTCCCCACTGAAGCCCTGCCCCACTCTCTGCCCCCCGTTCTCTCCCCACCCACCTTCCAAAAGCTTCTACTATTTCCTATGGGTCCCACAGCTGCCCCCTTTCCCTCCTCACTGAAGCCCCAGCCCCTTTCTCTGCCCCCCACCGAAGCCCCCCCACCTTCCGGAAGCTTCTTGTCTTTCCTATGGGTCCCACCTTGCCCCCTTTTCCTCCCCACTGAAGCTCCACCCCACTGAAGCTCCACCCCTTCTCTGCCCTGCCCCTTCCAGAAGCTTCTACTATTTCCTATGGGTCCCACAGCTGCCCCCTTTCCCTCCCCACTGAAGCCCCGCCCCTTCTCTGCCCCCTTTCTCCCCACTGAAGCCCCGCCCACCTTCCAGAAGCTTCCAGTAGCTGCTTCTATATCCTATGGGTCCCAAACCTGCCCCCTTTTTCTCCCCACTGAAGCCCCAGACCCCTTTCCCCCAACTCCTTTCCTATGGGTCCCGACTTGCCCCCTTCTTCTTCCGGGCGGTGGAGCCGGCCAGCAATTGGTTCCAGCGCTACCTATGGGTCCCGACCTGCCCCCTTTCTCTCCCCACTGAAGCCCCACCCCTTTCTCTGCCCCCTTTTCTCCCCACTGAAGCCCCATCCCTTTCTCTGCATCCCTTTCTCTGCCCCACTGAAGCCCCACCCCTGTTCCTGGGCTTCCAGAAGCTTCTTCTATGGGTCCCGACCTGCCCCCTTTTTCTCCCCACTGAAGCCCCGCCCCTTTCTCTGCCCCCTTTCTCTGCCCCTCCCACCTTCTGGAAGTCTTACTGTGCTTCCGGAAGCTTCTTCTATTTCGTATGGGTCCCGACCTGCCCCCTTTTCCTCCCCACTGAAGCCCCGCCCTTTCTCTGCTCCACTTTTCTATGGGTCCCATCTCCCCACGGAAGCCCCACCCACCTTCCGGAAGCTTATTCTATTTCCTATGGGTCCCATCTCCCCACGGAAGCCCCACCCACCTTCCAGAAGCTTATTCTATTTCCTATGGGTCCCACCTTGCCCCCTTTTTCTCCCCACTGAAGCTCCGCCCCCTATCTCTGCCCTGCTCCCTTTCTCTCCCCGCCCACCTTCCAGAAGCTTCTACTATTTCCTATGGATCCCACAGCTGCCCCCTTTCCCCCCCACTGAAGCCCCGCCCCTTTTTCTGCCCACATAAGCCCCACCCCCTTTCTATTTCCTATGGGTCCCAACATTCCTTTTTTCTCCCCACTGAAGCCCCGCCCCCTTTCCATTTCCTATGGGTCCCAACCTGTCCCCTTTCCCTCTTTCCCCCTGCCCCACGGAAGCCCCACCCACCTTCCGGAAGTGTTCCTGGTCTTCCAGGCGCTTGTTCTATTTCCTATGGGTCCTACCCCCTTTTTTCTATGGGTCCTGCCCCCTTTCCCTCCTTCCCTACCCCACGGAAGCCCCGCCCACCTCCCGGAAGTCTTCCTGGGCTTCCGGAAGCTTCTTCTTCTGCCCCTTTTTCTCCCCACTGAATCCCCGCCCCCTTTCCATTTCCTATGGGTCCCGAACTGCCCCCTTTCCCTCCCCACTCAAGCCCCGCCCCTTTTTCCTCCCCACATAAGCCCCGCCCCCTTTCCATTTCCTATGGGTCCCACCCTGCCCCTTTTCCTCCCCACTGAAGCCCCGCCCCTTTCCCCCCAGAAGCCCCGTCCCCTTCCCATTTCCTATGGGTCCCGACCTGCCCCCTTTCCCTCTGCCCCACGGAAGCCCCGCCCACTTTCCGGAAATGCTCCTGGGCTTCCAGAAGCTTCTTCTCTGGGTCCCGAGTTGCCCCCTTTGTCTCCCCACAGAAGCCCCGCCCCCTTTCCATTTCCTATGGGTCCCTCTTTCCCCCTGCCCCACGGAAGCCCCGCCCACCTTCCGGAAGTGCTCCTGGGCTTCCAGAAGCTTCTTCTTCCGGGCGGCCAATCCGGCCAGCAATTGGTTCCAGCGCTTCGTCAGGGAGGCGTGTCCCCTTTTTCTCCCCACTGAAGCCCTGCCCCCTTTTTCTCCCCACTGAAGCCCCGCCCACATCCCGGAAGCTTCTATTTCCTATGGGTCACAACCTGCCCCCTTTTCCTCCCCACTGAAGCCTTCCTGAAGCTGCTTCTTCTGCCCCCTTTTTCTCCCCACTGAAGCCCCGCCCCTTACTCTGCCCCCTTTTTCTCCCCACTGAATCCCCGCCCACCTTCCGGAAGTCTTCCTGGGCTTCTGGAAGCTTCTTCTTTTGCCCCCTTTTTCTCCCCACGGAAGCCCCGCCCACCTTCCAGAAGCTTCTCCTCTTTCCTATGGGTCCCAGCCTGCCCCACGGAAACCCCGCCCACCTTATGGAAGTGTTCCTGGGCTTCCAGAAGCTTCTTCTTCCGGGCGGCCGATCCGGCCAGCAATTGGTTCCAGCGCTTCGTCAGGGAGGCGTGTCCCTTTTTTCTCCCCACGGAAGCCCCACCCCCTTTCTATTTCCTATGGGTCCTGACCTGCCCCCTTTTTTCTCCCCACTGAAGCCCTGCCCCCTTTCTCTGCCCCCAACCTGCCCCCTTTTTCTTCCCACTGAAGCCCTCCCCTTTTTTCTCCCCACTGAAGCCCCGCCCACCTTCCAGAAGCTTCCATTTCCTATGGGTCACAACCTGCCCCCTTTTCCTCCCCACTGAAGCCCTGCCCCTTTCTCTGCCCCCAACCTGCCCCCTTTTCCTCCCCACTGAAGCCCTGCCCACATCCTGCCCCCTTTCCCTCCCCACTGAAGCCCCGCCCACAACCTGCCCCCTTTTCACCCCACAGAAGCCCCGCCCACAATCTGCCCCTTTTCCTCCCCACTGAAGCCCCGCCCACCACCTGCCCCCTTTTCTCCCCACAGAAGCCCCGCCCACCACCTGCCCCCTGTTCCTCCCCACTGAAGCCCCGGACCCCTTTCCCCCCAAACCCTTTTCCTATGGGTCCCGACTTGCCCCCCTTCTCTGCCCCCCACCATAGTCCCGCCCACCTTCCAGAAGCTTCTCCTTCTATCTCCTAGGGGTCTCGACCTGCCCCCTTTTTCTCCCCACGGAAGCCCCGCCCACCTTCCAGAAGCTTCTCCTCTTTCCTATGGGTCCCAGCCTGCCCCACGGAAGCCCCGCCCACCTTCCGGAAGTGCTCCTGGGCTTCCAGAAGCTTCTTCTTCCGGGCGGCCGATCCGGCCAGCAATTGGTTCCAGCGCTTCGTCAGGGAGGCGTGTCCCCTTTTTCTCCCCACGGAAGCCCTGCCCCCTTTTTCTCCCCACTGAAGCCTTCCTGAAGCTGCTTCTTCTGCCCCCTTGTTCTCCCCACCGAAGCCCCGCCCCTTACTCTGCCCCCTTTTTCTCCCCACTGAATCCCCGCCCACCTTCCGGAAGTCTTCCTGGGCTTCTGGAAGCTTCTTCTTTTGCCCCCTTTTTCTCCCCACGGAAGCCCCGCCCACCTTCCAGAAGCTTCTCCTCTTTCCTATGGGTCCCAGCCTGCCCCACGGAAGCCCCGCCCACCTTCCGGAAGTGCTCCTGGGCTTCCAGAAGCTTCTTCTTCCGGGCGGCCGATCCGGCCAGCAATTGGTTCCAGCGCTTCGTCAGGGAGGCGTGTCCCTTTTTTCTCCCCACGGAAGCCCCACCCCCTTTCTATTTCCTATGGGTCCTGACCTGCCCCCTTTTTTCTCCCCACTGAAGCCCTGCCCCCTTTCTCTGCCCCCAACCTGCCCCCTTTTTCTTCCCACTGAAGCCCTCCCCTTTTTTCTCCCCACTGAAGCCCCGCCCACCTTCCAGAAGCTTCCATTTCCTATGGGTCACAACCTGCCCCCTTTTCCTCCCCACTGAAGCCCTGCCCCTTTCTCTGCCCCCAACCTGCCCCCTTTTCCTCCCCACTGAAGCCCTGCCCACATCCTGCCCCCTTTCCCTCCCCACTGAAGCCCCGCCCACAACCTGCCCCCTTTTCACCCCACAGAAGCCCCGCCCACAATCTGCCCCTTTTCCTCCCCACTGAAGCCCCGCCCACCACCTGCCCCCTTTTCTCCCCACAGAAGCCCCGCCCACCACCTGCCCCCTGTTCCTCCACTGAAGCCCCGGACCCCTTTCCCCCCAAACCCTTTTCCTATGGGTCCCGACTTGCCCCCCTTCTCTGCCCCCCACCAAAGTCCCGCCCACCTTCCAGAAGCTTCTCCTTCTATCTCCTAGGGGTCTCGACCTGCCCCCTTTTTCTCCCCACGGAAGCCCCGCCCACCTTCCAGAAGCTTCTCCTCTTTCCTATGGGTCCCAGCCTGCCCCACGGAAGCCCCGCCCACCTTCCGGAAGTGTTCCTGGGCTTCCAGAAGCTTCTTCTTCCGGGCGGCCGATCCGGCCAGCAATTGGTTCCAGCGCTTCGTCAGGGAGGCGTGTCCCTTTTTTCTCCCCACGGAAGCCCCACCCCCTTTCTATTTCCTATGGGTCCTGACCTGCCCCTTTTTTTCTCCCCACTGAAGCCCTGCCCCCTTTCTCTGCCCACAACCTGCCCCCTTTTTCTCCCCACTGAAGCCCTCCCCCTTTTCCTCCCCACTGAAGCCCTGCCCACCTTCTGGAAGCTTCTCCTTCTATTTCCTATGGATCCCAAACCTGCCCCCTTTTCCTCCCCACTGAAGCCCTGCCCACATCCTGCCCCCTTTTCCTCCCCACTGAAGCCCCGCCCACAACCTGCCCTTTTCACCCCACAGAAGCCCCGCCCACAATCGGCCCCTTTTCCTCCCCACTGAAGCCCTGCCCACATCCTGCCCCCTTTTCCTCCCCACTGAAGCCCCGCCCACAACCTGCCCCCTTTTCACCCCACAGAAGCCCCGCCCACAATCTGCCCCTTTTCCTCCCCACTGAAGCCCCACCCACCACCTGCCCCCTTTTCTCCCCACAGAAGCCCCGCCCACCACCTGCCCCCTGTTCCTCCCCACTGAAGCCCCGGACCCCTTTCCCCCCAAACCCTTTTCCTATGGGTCCCGACTTGCCCCCCTTCTCTGCCCCCCACCTCTTTCCCCACTGCCCCACGGAAGCCCCGCCCACTTTCCGGAAATGCTCCTGGGCTTCCAGAAGCTTCTTCTCTGGGTCCCGAGTTGCCCCCTTTGTCTCCCCACAGAAGCCCCGCCCCCTTTCCATTTCCTATGGGTCCCTCTTTCCCCCTGCCCCACGGAAGCCCCGCCCACCTTCCGGAAGTGTTCCTGGGCTTCCAGAAGCTTCTTCTTCCGGGCGGCCGATCCGGCCAGCAATTGGTTCCAGCGCTTCGTCAGGGAGGCGTGTCCCCTTTTTTCCCCCACGGAAGCCCTGCCCCCTTTTTCTCCCCACTGAAGCCCCGCCCACATTCCGGAAGCTTCTATTTCCGGTGGGTCACAACCTGCCCCCTTTTCCTCCCCACTGAAGCCTTCCTGAAGCTGCTTCTTCTGCCCCCTTTTTCTCCCCACTGAAGCCCCGCCCCTTACTCTGCCCCCTTTTTCTCCCCACTGAATCTCCGCCCACCTTCTGGAAGTCTTCCTGGGCTTCTGGAAGCTTCTTCTTTTGCCCCCTTTTTCTCCCCACGGAAGCCCCGCCCACCTTCCAGAAGCTTCTCCTCTTTCCTATGGGTCCCAGCCTGCCCCACAGAAGCCCCGCCCACCACCTGCCCCCTGTTCCTCCCCACTGAAGCCCCGGACCCCTTTCCCCCCAAACCCTTTTCCTATGGGTCCCGACTTGCCCCCCTTCTCTGCCCCCCACCGAAGTCCCGCCCACCTTCCAGAAGCATCTCCTTCTATCTCCTAGGGGTCTCGACCTGCCCCCTTTTTCTCCCCACGGAAGCCCCGCCCACCTTCCAGAAGCTTCTCCTCTTTCCTATGGGTCCCAGCCTGCCCCACGGAAGCCCCGCCCACCTTCCGGAAGTGCTCCTGGGCTTCCAGAAGCTTCTTCTTCCGGGCGGCCGATCCGGCCAGCAATTGGTTCCAGCGCTTCGTCAGGGAGGCGTGTCCCTTTTTTCTCCCCACGGAAGCCCCACCCCCTTTCTATTTCCTATGGGTCCTGACCTGCCCCTTTTTTTCTCCCCACTGAAGCCCTGCCCCCTTTCTCTGCCCACAACCTGCCCCCTTTTTCTCCCCACTGAAGCCCTCCCCTTTTTTCTCCCCACTGAAGCCCCGCCCACCTTCCAGAAGCTTCCATTTCCTATGGGTCACAACCTGCCCCCTTTTCCTCCCCACTGAAGCCCTGCCCCTTTCTCTGCCCCCAACCTGCCCCCTTTTCCTCCCCACTGAAGCCCTGCCCACCTTCCGGAAGCTTCTCCTTCTATTTCCTATGGATCCCAAACCTGCCCCCTTTTCCTCCCCACTGAAGCCCTGCCCACATCCTGCCCCCTTTTCCTCCCCACTGAAGCCCCGCCCACAACCTGCCCCCTTTTCAACCCACAGAAGCCCCGCCCACAACCTGCCCCCTTTTCCTCCCCACTGAAGCCCCACCCACAACCTGCCCCCTTTTCACCCCACAGAAGCCCCGCCCACAACCTGCCCCCTTTTCACCCCACAGAAGCCCCGCCCACAATCTGCCCCTTTTCCTCCCCACTGAAGCCCCACGCACCACCTGCCCCCTTTTCTCCCCACAGAAGCCCCGCCCACCACCTGCCCCCTGTTCCTCCCCACTGAAGCCCCGGACCCCTTTCCCCCCAAACCCTTTTCCTATGGGTCCCGACTTGCCCCCCTTCTCTGCCCCCCACCGAAGTCCCGCCCACCTTCCAGAAGCATCTCCTTCTATCTCCTAGGGGTCTCGACCTGCCCCCTTTTTCTCCCCACGGAAGCCCCGCCCACCTTCCAGAAGCTTCTCCTCTTTCCTATGGGTCCCAGCCTGCCCCACGGAAGCCCCGCCCACCTTCCGGAAGTGCTCCTGGGCTTCCAGAAGCTTCTTCTTCCGGGCGGCCGATCCGGCCAGCAATTGGTTCCAGCGCTTCGTCAGGGAGGCGTGTCCCTTTTTTCTCCCCACGGAAGCCCCACCCCCTTTCTATTTCCTATGGGTCCTGACCTGCCCCTTTTTTTCTCCCCACTGAAGCCCTGCCCCCTTTCTCTGCCCACAACCTGCCCCCTTTTTCTCCCCACTGAAGCCCTCCCCTTTTTTCTCCCCACTGAAGCCCCGCCCACCTTCCAGAAGCTTCCATTTCCTATGGGTCACAACCTGCCCCCTTTTCCTCCCCACTGAAGCCCTGCCCCTTTCTCTGCCCCCAACCTGCCCCCTTTTCCTCCCCACTGAAGCCCTGCCCACCTTCCGGAAGCTTCTCCTTCTATTTCCTATGGATCCCAAACCTGCCCCCTTTTCCTCCCCACTGAAGCCCTGCCCACATCCTGCCCCCTTTTCCTCCCCACTGAAGCCCCGCCCACAACCTGCCCCCTTTTCAACCCACAGAAGCCCCGCCCACAACCTGCCCCCTTTTCCTCCCCACTGAAGCCCCACCCACAACCTGCCCCCTTTTCACCCCACAGAAGCCCCGCCCACAACCTGCCCCCTTTTCACCCCACAGAAGCCCCGCCCACAATCTGCCCCTTTTCCTCCCCACTGAAGCCCCACGCACCACCTGCCCCCTTTTCTCCCCACAGAAGCCCCGCCCACCACCTGCCCCCTGTTCCTCCCCACTGAAGCCCCGGACCCCTTTCCCCCCAAACCCTTTTCCTATGGGTCCCGACTTGCCCCCCTTCTCTGCCCCCCACCGAAGTCCCGCCCACCTTCCAGAAGCTTCTCCTTCTATCTCCTAGGGGTCTCGACCTGCCCCCTTTTTTCTCCCCACTGAAGCCCCGCTACGTATGGGCCAAGGTTAGGGGTCAATGCTAGGATTTAGTCGGGGTTAAGGCTCCTCTGCCCCGAACCCAGACCCCCTTTTTCCCACCCAACCCCTTTCCTCTGGGTCCCAACCTGCCCCCTTTCCCTCTTTCCCCACTGCCCCACGGAAGCCCCGCCCCCTTTCCAGAAATGCTCCTGGGCTTCCAGAAGCTTCTTCTCTGGGTCCCGAGTTGCCCCCTTTTTCTCCCCACAGAAGCCCCGCCCCCTTTCCATTTCCTATGGGTCCCTCTTTCCCCCTGCCCCACGGAAGCCCCGCCCACCTTCCGGAAGTGTTCCTGGGCTTCCAGAAGCTTCTTCTTCCGGGCGGCCGATCCGGCCAGCAATTGGTTCCAGCGCTTCGTCAGGGAGGCGTGTCTGGCCTCGATGGCTTTCGATTGGACGTGGCGGGCGGCCAATAGCTGCTCTTTCAGGGCGGCGATGTTGGAGATCCCTTCCTGCTGGAAGGCCTGGAGGCCGGCGTCAAAGGTTTCCTGGTTGGGGGGCAGGAAAAGTGGGGCAGGGGTTAGGGTTGTGTGGGGTGCGGATTCGAATTCCGGGGGGAGAAATCTGTGGGGCGCGGGTTTGAATTCTGTGGGGCGCGGGTTCGGATTATGGGGTGCGAATTCTGTGGGGCACAGGTTCAAATTCTGTGGGGCGGATTCTGGGTTGGGGGTAAAGTGTGGGGCAAGGGTTCGGATTGTGTGGGGCAGAACGTTCTGCCCACCTGGTTTGAATTCTGTGGGGCAGGAAGCTCCGCCCATCCAGATTAGGGTTAGAGGTTCGAATTCTGTGGGTGTTGGAAGGCCTGGAGGCCGGCGTCAAAGGTTTCCTGGTTGGGGGGCAGGAAAAGTGGGGCAGGGGTTAGGGTTGTGTGGGGTGCAGATTCGAATTCGGTGGGGAGAAATCTGTGGGGCGCGGGTTTGAATTCTGTGGGGCGCGGGCTCCAAAGGCTGGCGTCGAAGGGTTGGGGGCAGAAAAAGTGGGGCAGGGGTTAGGGTGGTGTGGGGCGGGAGGCTCCACCCACCTGGGTCGGGAGGGGTCAGGGGAGGGGGTTCGAATTGTGTGGGGCGCGGGTTGGAAATCTGTGGGGCGAATTCTGTGGGGCGCGGGTTCGGATTATGGGGTGCGAATTCTGTGGGGCACAGGTTCGAATTCTGTGGGGCGGATTCTGGGTTGGGGGTAAAGTGTGGGGCAAGGGTTCGGATTGTGTGGGGCAGAACGTTCTGCCCACCTGGTTTGAATTCTGTGGGGCAGGAAGCTCCGCCCATCCAGATTAGGGTTAGAGGTTTGAATTCTGTGGGTGTTGGAAGGCCTGGAGGCCGGCGTCAAAGGTTTCCTGGTTGGGGGGCAGGAAAAGTGGGGCAGGGGTTAGGGTTGTGTGGGGTGCGGATTCGAATTCCGGGGGGAGAAATCTGTGGGGCGCGGGTTTGAATTCTGTGGGGCGCGGGTTCGGATTATGGGGTGCGAATTCTGTGGGGCACAGGTTCAAATTCTGTGGGGCGGATTCTGGGTTGGGGGTAAAGTGTGGGGCAAGGGTTCGGATTGTGTGGGGCAGAACGTTCTGCCCACCTGGTTTGAATTCTGTGGGGCAGGAAGCTCCGCCCATCCAGATTAGGGTTAGAGGTTCGAATTCTGTGGGTGTTGGAAGGCCTGGAGGCCGGCGTCAAAGGTTTCCTGGTTGGGGGGCAGGAAAAGTGGGGCAGGGGTTAGGGTTGTGTGGGGTGCGGATTCGAATTCCGGGGGGAGAAATCTGTGGGGCGCGGGTTTGAATTCTGTGGGGCGCGGGTTCGGATTATGGGGTGCGAATTCTGTGGGGCACAGGTTCAAATTCTGTGGGGCGGATTCTGGGTTGGGGGTAAAGTGTGGGGCAAGGGTTCGGATTGTGTGGGGCAGAACGTTCTGCCCACCTGGTTTGAATTCTGTGGGGCAGGAAGCTCCGCCCATCCAGATTAGGGTTAGAGGTTCGAATTCTGTGGGTGTTGGAAGGCCTGGAGGCCGGCGTCAAAGGTTTCCTGGTTGGGGGGCAGGAAAAGTGGGGCAGGGGTTAGGGTTGTGTGGGGTGCAGATTCGAATTCGGTGGGGAGAAATCTGTGGGGCGCGGGTTTGAATTCTGTGGGGCGCGGGCTCCAAAGGCTGGCGTCGAAGGGTTGGGGGCAGAAAAAGTGGGGCAGGGGTTAGGGTGGTGTGGGGCGGGAGGCTCCACCCACCTGGGTCGGGAGGGGTCAGGGGAGGGGGTTCGAATTGTGTGGGGCGCGGGTTGGAAATCTGTGGGGCGCATTCTGTGGGGCGCGGGTTCGGATTATGGGGTGCGAATTCTGTGGGGCACAGGTTCGAATTCTGTGGGGCGGATTCTGGGTTGGGGGTAAAGTGTGGGGCAAGGGTTCGGATTGTGTGGGGCAGAACGTTCTGTCCACCTGGTTTGAATTCTGTGGGGCAAGAAGCTCCGCCCACCGGGAATGGGGTTAGAGGTTCGAATTCTGTGGGGCAGGAAGCTCCGCCCATCCAGATTAGGGTTAGAGGTTCGAATTCTGTGGGTGTTGGAAGGCCTGGAGGCCGGCGTCAAAGGTTTCCTGGTTGGGGGGCAGGAAAAGTGGGGCAGGGGTTAGGGTTGTGTGGGGTGCGGATTCGAATTCGGTGGGGAGAAATCTGTGGGGCGCGGGTTCCAAAGGCTGGCGTCGAAGGGTTGGGGGCAGAAAAAGTGGGGCAAGGGTTCAAATTCTGTGGGGTGCAGGTTGGGATGATGTGGGGAGAATGCTGTGGGGCGCGGGTTCGGATTATGGGGTGCGAATTCTGTGGGGCACAGGTTCAAATTCTGTGGGGCGGATTCTGGGTTGGGGGCAAAGCGTGGGGCAAGGGTTCGGATTGTGTGGGGCAGGAAGTTCCGCCCACCTGGTTCAAATTCTGTGGGGCAGGAAGCTCCGCCCCCCACTTAGGGGGTCAGCGGGTTCAGATTATGTGGGGCAAGAAGCTCCGCCCACACGATTGAGGGAGGAGAATCAGGGTCAGGGTTTCCTGGGTTGGGGGGCAGAAAAAGTGGAGCAAGGGTTCGGATTGTGTGGGGCAGGAGGCTCCGGACAGCGGGATTGAGGGGTCAGGGGGTGGAGTGCTGTGGGGCAGGAAGCTCCGCCCACCCGGATGGAATTCTGTGGGGCAAGAAGCTCTGCCCACCCACCCAGATCAAGGAATCCCATGGGGCAAGAATCCCATGGGGCAAGAAGCTCCGCCCACCCAGATCAAATCCAATGGGGCAAGAAGCTCCACCCACCTCGATTGGGGTCAGAGGAGCGGGTTTGAATTCTGTGGGGCAGGAAGGTGGAAACACTGGGCTTGAGGGGTCAGGGGGTGGAGTGGTGTGGGGCAGGAAGCTCCGCCCATCAGGGGAGCGGGTCTGGATTATGTGGGGCAGGAATCTCTGCCGCCCTGGATTGGGGTCAGGGAGCGGGTTCGAATTCAGTGGGGCAGGGAGCTCCACCCACCTGGATAGAGGGGTCAGGAGTTGGAGTCCTGTGGGGCAGGAAGCTCCGCCCACCCAGATCAAATTATGTGGGGCAAGAAGCTCCGCCCACCTGGATTGAGGGGTCAGGGGGTGGAGTGCTGTGGGGCAAGAAGCTCCGCCCACCCAGATTGGGGTCAGGGGAGCGGGTTCAAATCCCGGATTGGGGTCAGGGGAGCGGGTTCAAATTCAGTGGGGCAGTAAGCTCCGCCCACCCGGATAGAGGGGTCAGGAGTTGGAGTCCTGTGGGGCAAGCAGCTCCGCCCCCCAGATAGGGGTCAGGGGTTTGAATCCCGTGGGGCAAGAAGCCCCACCCACCCAAACTGAATTCCATGGGGCAATAAGCTCCGCCCACCCACCCGGATCGGGACCAGGGGTTTGAATCCTGTGGGGCAAGAAGCTCCGCCCCCCACTTAGGGGTCAGAGTTAGGGGTCACCTGTTTGGTCAGCAGCGTCTGGACAGAGGAAAGATCCCGGCCGTAATCGTCAGTCTTGAGGCTGTTCTCTTTCTCCCCTAGAATATGTGGGGCAGAGAAGTGGGGCAGGGTTAGTTCAGGTTCGGGGCTTCCGTGGGGCAGACCCTATTCTTAAGCCTAAACCAACCCTAGCACTGACCCCTAAGCCAAGCCCAGCACTGACCCCTAACCTTGACCCCTAACCCTGACCCACACCTAGCACTGACCCCTAACCCAACCCTAGCACGGACCCCTAAGCCAAGCCTAGCACTGACCCCTAACCCTGACCCCTAATCCCTGACCCACACATAGCAGTGACCCCTAACCTAACCCTAGCACTGAGCCCTAAGCTTGACCCCTAACCCGGACCCACACCTAGCATTGACCCGACCCACACGTAGTATTGACCCCTAAGCCAACACTAGCACTGACCCCTAACCCTGATCCCTAGCACTGACCCCTAACTCTGCCCCTATTCCTACTCCTAACTCACCCACATCACTGACCCCTAACCCAACCCTAGCATTGACCCCTAACCCTATTCATAAGCCTACCTTGTAGTGACCCCTAACCATAACCCTAGCACTGACCCCTAACTCTAACCTTAGCATTGACCCCTAACCCAACCCTAGCACTGACCCCTAACCCTCTTCCTTACCCAACGCTAGCATTGACCCCTAACCCAACCCTAGCACTGACCCCTAACCCTATTCCTAACCCAACCCTAGCACTGACCCCTAACCCCATTCCTAACCTTAACCCAACCCTAGCATTGACCCCTAACCCTGACCCACACCTAGGATTGACCCCTAACTCTGACCCTATTCCTACCCCTAACTCAACCCTAGCACTGACCCCTAACCCTAACCCTAACCCTATTCCTAACCCAACCCTAGCACTGACCCCTAACTCCCTAGCACTGACCCCTAACCCTGACCCTATTCCTACCCCTAACTCAACCCCATCACTGCCCCCTAACCCAACCCCATCACTGCCCCCTAACCCCACCCCTCGACCCCGCAACCCGGGGGTGGGGATCCGCCCCCTACCGATCCAGGACTCCACCACGTCGGCTTTCCAGTTGAACTGGAGGAAGGCGGAGTTTTCGTCCAGTTTGGCCTTGCGCTGGGACGCCGCCCTCTACCCTCTATCCTTCCGACCCCTAACCCAACCCCATCACTGACCCCTAACCCTGAGCCCTAACCCTATTCCTAGCCCTAACCCAACCCTAGCACTGACCCCTAACCCAACTCTAGCATTGACCCCTAATCCTAACCCTCTTCCTAACCCAACCCCTGACCCCTAACCCAACCCTAGCATTGACCCCAACCCCATCACTGACCCCTAACCCTGACCCCTAACCCTATTCCTAGCCCTAACCCAACCCTAGCACTGACCCCTAACCCAACCCTAGCATTGACCCCTAATCCTAACCCTCTTCCTAACCCAACCCCTGACCCCTAACCCAACCCTAGCATTGACCCCAACCCCATCACTGACCCCTAACCCTGACCCCTAACCCCACCCCTGCCCCCTAACCCCACCCCTCGAGCCCGCAACCCGGGGGTGGGGGCCCGCCCCCTACCGATCCAGGACTCCACCACGTCGGCTTTCCAGTTGAACTGGAGGAAGGCGGAGTTTTCGTCCAGTTTGGCCTTGCGCTGAGACGCTGCCCTCTCCAGGTCGGCCACTTTGGAGCGCAGTCCGGCCATTTTGGCGGTGATGTTCTCCTCGTGGTGGTTGTTCTGGGAGGAAATGGGGGGGGATCAAAAATATATATTAATCAATTAATTAATTATATTAATTAAATTAAATATATTAATATAATTAATTATATTAATAAATTAATATAAATATATATTAATTAATATTAATAAATTAATATAAATATTAATTAATATAAATATATATTAATTAATATTAATAAATTAATATAAATATTAATTAATATAAATAAATATAAATTAATATTAATTAATTGATATAAATATTAATTAATTCATATAAATATATGAATTAAATTAATTAATTAATTATATTCATTCATTCATCGATTCATGATAAATTGTCCTCGGGGTGGTTGTTCGGGGAGGAGGGGGGGGGAAATCAAAAATTAATATAATTAATTAATTGATTGATTAATTAATTAATTGTCCTCGGGGTGGTTTTTCGGGGGAAAAATTAAAAATTAATACAATTAATTAAGTAATAATTAATTGTCGTCGGGGAGGAGGGAAAAAAATTAAAAATACAATTAATTAAGTAATAATAAATTGTCCTCGGGGTGGTTGTTCTGGGAGGAGGGGGAAAAAATAAAAATTAATACAATCAATTAATATTTTTGATTAATATTTCGAATTAATCAATCAGTGAATTAATAAATTGTCCTCGGGGTGGTTGTTTGGGGAGGAGGGAAAAAGTTAAAAATACAATTAATTAATTAATTAATATTTTCGAGTAATATCTT
>NC_138504.1:51132589-51165089 GCF_964252035.2 Podarcis erhardii | reverse complement strand
GTCACAGGGATCTGCCGGGATCCACTCACCTGAATGGCCGCCAGGGTGTCTCCGTAATCCTCGCTGGCCACCAAGGTCATTTTCTCGTTGATCCAGGCTTCTTCTTCCTCCACATTGGCCACAAATTGTTGGTACTCCAGGGATTCCTCCAGACGCTGGCCCCTGAGGGAGATCAAAAAGGGGATCTGGTTCAATTCGGATCAGAGCTTTGAGCCCTGAACACGGAGATCCATCCCCTTTCCCTTCTATTCTCCGTCAAGATCCCTTCTACGATCCTATCTCCCGCTTTCCTCCGCCGAGATCTCTTCTATGATCCTATTTCCTTCTATCCTCTGTCGAGATCCCTTCTACGATCCTATCTCCTATTCTCCTGTTGAGATCCCTTCTACAATCCTCTTATCCTCCACTGAGATCCCTTCTACGATCCAATCCCCTTCTATCCTCCGTCGAGATCCCTTCCAGAATCCTATCCTCCGTCGAGATCCCTTCTATAACCAATCCCCTTCTATCCTCCGTCGAGATCCCTTCTATGATCCTATACCCTTCTATTCCTCTCCGTCAAGATCACTTCTATGATCCTATGTCCTATCCTCCGTCAAGATCCCTTCTACGATCGTATCTCCCATTCTCCTGTTGAGATCCCTTCTACAATCCTCTTATCCTCCACTGAGATCCCTTCTACGATCCAATCCCTTTCTCTCCTCGGTCGAGATCCCTTCTATAACCAATCCCCTTCTCTCCTCCGTCAAGATCCCTTCTATGATCCTATACCCTTCTATTCTTCTCCGTCAAGATCCCTTCTATGATCCTACCTCCCGCTTTCCTCTGTCGAGATCTCTTCTATGATCCTCTTTCCTTCTATCCTCCGTCAAGATCCCTTCTACGATCGTATCTCCCATTCTCTTGTTGAGATCCCTTCTACAATCCTCTTATCCTCCACTGAGATCCCTTCTACAATCCAATCCCCTTCTATCCTCCGTCGAGATCCCTTCTACAATCCTCTTATCCTCCACTGAGATCCCTTCTACGATCCAATCCCCTTCTCTCCTCCGTCGAGATCCCTTCTATGATCCTATACCCTTCTATTCTTCTCCGTCAAGATCCCTTCTATGATCCTACCTCCCGCTTTCCTCTGTCGAGATCCCTTCTACGATCCAATCCCCTTCTATCCTCCGTCGAGATCCCTTCTAGAATCCTATCCTCCGTCGAGATCCCTTCTATAACCAATCCCCTTCTATCCTCCGTCAAGATCCCTTCTATGATCCTATGTCCTATCCTCCGTCAAGATCCCTTCTACGATCGTATCTCCCATTCTCCTGTTGAGATCCCTTCTACAATCCTCTTATCCTCCACTGAGATCCCTTCTACGATCCAATCCCTTTCTCTCCTCCGTCGAGATCCCTTCTATAACCAATCCCCTTCTCTCCTCCGTCAAGATCCCTTCTATGATCCTATACCCTTCTATTCTTCTCCGTCAAGATCCCTTCTATGATCCTACCTCCCGCTTTCCTCTGTCGAGATCTCTTCTATGATCCTCTTTCCTTCTATCCTCCGTCAAGATCCCTTCTACGATCGTATCTCCCATTCTCTTGTTGAGATCCCTTCTACAATCCTCTTATCCTCCACTGAGATCCCTTCTACAATCCAATCCCCTTCTATCCTCCGTCGAGATCCCTTCTACAATCCTCTTATCCTCCACTGAGATCCCTTCTACGATCCAATCCCCTTCTCTCCTCCGTCGAGATCCCTTCTATGATCCTATACCCTTCTATTCTTCTCCGTCAAGATCCCTTCTATGATCCTACCTCCCGCTTTCCTGTCGAGATCCCTTCTACGATCCAATCCCCTTCTATCCTCCGTCGAGATCCCTTCTAGAATCCTATCCTCCGTCGAGATCCCTTCTATAACCAATCCCCTTCTATCCTCCGTCAAGATCCCTTCTATGATCCTATGTCCTATCCTCCGTCAAGATCCCTTCTACGATCGTATCTCCCATTCTCTTGTTGAGATCCCTTCTACAATCCTCCTATCCTCCACTGAGATCCCTTCTACGATCCAATCCCTTTCTATCCTCCATCGAGATCCCTTCTATAACCAATCCCCTTCTCTCCTCCGTCAAGATCCCTTCTATGATCCTATACCCTTCTATTCTTCTCCATCAAGATCCCTTCTATGATCCTACCTCCCGCTTTCCTCCGTTGAGATCTCTTCTATGATCCTCTTTCCTTCTATCCTTCGTCAAGATCCCTTCTACGATCGTATCTCCCATTCTCCTGTTGAGATCCCTTCTACAATCCTCTTATCCTCCACTGAGATCCGTTCTACGATCCAATCCCTTTCTATCCTCCGTCGGGATCCCTTCTATAACCAATCCCCTTCTATCCTCCCTCAAGATCCCTTCTAGAATCCTATCTCCCGCTTTCCTCCGTCGAGATCTCTTCTATGATCCTATTTCCTTCTATCCTCCGTCAAGATCCTGTCTATGATCCTATCTCCTATCCTCCACTGAGATCCCTTCTAGAATTGTAGCCCCTTCTATCCTCCATCGAGATCCCTTCTACAATCCTATCTCCTCCTATGAGATCCCTTCTACAATCCTATATTCTCCTATGAGATCCCTTCTATCCTCCCTCGAGATCCCTTCTACAATCCTCTTTCCTCCTATCCTCCCTCGAGATCTCTTCTATGATCCTATCTCCTTCTCCGTCAAGATCCCTTCTACGATCCTATCTCCTCCTATGAGATCCCTTCTACAATCCTGTCCTCTATCGAGATCCCTCCTATCCTCCCTCAAGATCCCTTCTACAGTCCTATCTCTTATCCGTCAGGATCCCTTCTACAATCCTCCGTCAAGATCCCTTGTATGATCCTCATTCTATCCTGTTGAGATCCCTTCTACGATCCTATCCCCTTCTATCCTCAGTCGAGATCCCTTCTATAATCCTACCTCTGATCCATCAAGATACTTTCTACAATCCTCCGACGAGATCCCTTCTACAATCCTATCCTCTATCGAGCCCTTCTACGATCCTATCCTCCATCCAGATCTCTTCTACGATCCTATATGCTCCATCGAGATCCATTCTACGATCCTATCGCCTCCTATGAGATCCCTTCTACAATCCTATCTCCTTTCCTCCATCGAGATCCCTTCTACTATCCTATCTCCTCCTATGAGATCCCTTCTATCCTCCCTCGAGATCCCTTCTATGATCCTATCTCCCCCTCTCCTCCCTCGAGATCCCTTCTATGATCCTATCTCCCCCTCTCCTCCCTCGAGATCCATTCTATGATCCTATCTCCCCCTCTCCTCCCGAGATCCCTTCTATGATCCTATCTCCCCCTCTCCTCCCTCGAGATCCATTCTATGATCCTATCTCCCCCTCTCCTCCCGAGATCCCTTCTATGATCCTATCTCCCCCTCTCCTCCCTCGAGATCCCTTCTATGATCCTATCTCCCCCTCTCCTCCCTCGAGATCCCTTCTATGATCCTATCTCCCCCTCCTCCCTCGAGATCCCTTCTACGATCCTCTCTCCTCCTATCCTCCCTCGAGATCCCTTCTATGATCCTATCTCCTTCTCGATCAAGATCCCTTCTACAATCCTATCTCCTCCTATGAGATCCCTTCTACAAGCCTATCCTCCCTCGAGATCCCTTCTACAATCCTATCTCCTCCTATGAGATCTCTTCTACAATCATATCCTCCATCGAGATCCCTTCTACGATCCTATCTCCTCCCTCAAGATCCCTTCTACGATCCTATCTCCTCCTATGAGATCCCTTCTACAATCCTATCCTTCCGCGAGATCCCTTTTATGATCCTAGCTCCTCCTATGAGATCCCTTCTATCCTCCCACGAGATCCCTTCTATGATCCTATCTCCCCTCTCCTCCCCCGAGATTCCTTCTACAGGATGTGGCCGGAAATTCAGATCCCCGCCAGGAAACTGGATCCCTTCCTTACCGGGCGGCGGCCAGCCTCTTGAGCTCCTGCCAGTGATCCACAAAGTGAGCCAGTCGCTGCTGGATCTCCTCTTTGCCAATGGTGTTGTCATCAGACAGCTTCTTCCCAGTGTCCAGAACGCCCTGGAAAATAATAATAATAATAATAATAATAATAATAATAATAATAATAATAATAATAATAAATTGCTTAATTATTTGGTTATTATTCAATTATTCAATAATTATTATTGAATAATTGAATGATTCAATAAGTGAAGAAGTGAATTAATCACTTATTCAGTTATTGAATCATTCAATGATTCAATAATAATTATTGAATAATTGAATAATAATCGAATAATTAAGCATAATCGAATCGAATAATTCTTATTCAATTACTGAATCTCTATATTGAACAATTATTCACTTATTCAATTCTTATTCAATTCCTGAATCATAATTAATGAACAATTATTCACTTATTCAATTCCTGAATCATAATTATTGAACAATTATTCACTTATTCAATTCTTATTCAATTACTGAATCATAATTATTGAACAACTATTCACTTATTCAATTCTTATTCAATTACTGAATCATAATTGTTGAACAATTATTCACTTATTCAATTATTATTCAATTACTGAATCACAATTACTGAACAACTATTCACTTATTCAATTATTATTCAATTAAATAAAATAATAATTAACAATAATTATTATAAACTGCTTATTTCAGTGACTAATTCTTCACTTATTATTCACTTATTATTAACAATGATAATTAACAATAATAATTATTATCAACTGCCTATTTCCGTGAATAATTCTTCACTTAATCACTTATTATTCAATTATTATTCAATTACTGAGTCATAATTATTGAACAATTATTCACTTATTCAATTCTTACTCAATTACTGAATCATAATTGTTGAACAACTATTCACTTATTCAATTCTTATTCAATTAATTAAAATAATAATGAACAATAATTATTATCAGCTGCTTATTTCAGTGACTAATTCTTCACTTATTATTCAATTATTAACAATGATAATTAACAATAATAGTGAACAATAATTATTATCAACTGCTTATTTCAGTGACTAATTATTCACTTATTATTCACTTATTATTAACAATCATAATTAACAATAATAATTATTATCAACTGCCTATTTCAGTGAATAATTCTTCAGTTCTTCACTTATTATTCAATTACTGAATCATGATTATTGAACAATTATTCACTTATTATTCAATTAATTAAAATAATAATTAACAATAATTATTATCCACTGCTTATTTCAGTGACTAATTATTCACTTATTATTCACTTATTATTAACAATGATAATTAACAACTGCCTATTTCAGTGAATAATTCTTCACTGATTCCCTTATGTCATTATTCAATTATTATTATTAACAACAATAATCATTATTATTAAGCGCCTATTTCAGACGCCATCCTTAACCGTCCCGCCCGCCGCCCTGGTTGATCCCTCGTTTCCCACGGGGAGATCCCAGATCCAAACTGAGGACTCGAACCCGGAAGGGATCTGGGATCAAGTGGATCCCTCCTGGTCCCCGGAACGGATCTCCAAGGCAGGCGCCGCTGGGAATCGCCGCTGGGAATCCGATTATTGGCAAGGGAGGAGCGGATCCATCTGGGATTCTGTGATGGGATCCACTGGATCGCCGGGATCCACTTTGACCCACCTGGATGGCCGGTTCGTGGGCGGCCAACTCGGCCTCCAGCCGCTTGTGCTTCTTCCGCAGGTTTTGGACGCCGGTCAGATCCCGGCCGTAATCTTCTGAGCTGACGAGGAGCTTCTTCTCCCTGGGAAGAACAGGAAAATAATAATATTAATATTAATAATATTAATAAGAATAATACGAAATTATTATACAAAATTATACAAAAAGATTGGGATGCCCAGTGCTAAATAATAAGAATAAGAATAATGAATTATTCGTATTATTCATATACATATGAATAATATATGAAATTATTATACAGTAATAATAATAATAATAATAATAATAATGATAATACGAAATTATTATACGAAATTATACAAAAAGATCAGGCTGCCCAGTGCTTAATAACAATAACAACAACAACAATAATACGAAATTATTTGTATTATTCATATACATATGAATAATATATGAAATTATTATACAGTAATAAGAAGAAGAAGAAGAAGAAGAAGAAATTATTATATGGAATTATACAAAAAGACGGGATGCCCAGTGCTAAATAATAATAATAATAATAATAATAATAATAATAATTTATATGAAATTATTATACAAAAAGATTGAGATGCCCAGTGCTAATAATAATAATAATAACAATAATAATAATAGTAATAATAGTGTGAAATTATTATATGAAATTATTATACAAAAAGATTGGGATGCCCAGTGCTAAATAATAATAATAATAATAATATGAAATTATTATATGAAATTATTATACAAAAAGACGGGATGCCCAGTGCTAAATAATAATAATAATAATATGAAATTATTATATGAAATTATTATACAAAAAGACGGGATGCCCAGTGCTAAATAATAATAATAATAATAATAATAATAATAATAATTTATATGAAATTATTATATGAAATTATTATATGAAATTATTATACAAAAAGATTGGGGTGCCCAGTGCTAATAATAATAACAATAATAATAATAGTAATAATAGTATGAAATTATTATATGAAATTATTATACAAAAAGATTGGGATGCCCAGTGCTAAATAATAATAATAATAATATGAAATTATTATATGAAATTATTATACAAAAAGACGGGTTGCCCAGTGCTAAATAATAATAATAATAATATGATATTATATGAAATTATTATACAAAAAGATGGGATGCCCAGTGCTTAATAATAATAATAATAATAATAATAATAATAATAATTTATATGAAATTATTATATGAAATTATTATACAAAAAGATTGGGGTGCCCAGTGCTAATAATAATAACAATAATAATAATAGTAATAATAGTATGAAATTATTATATGAAATTATTATACAAAAAGATTGGGATGCCCAGTGCTAAATAATAATAATAATAATAATAATAATATGAAATTATTATATGAAATTATTATACAAAAAGACGGGATGCCCAGTGCTAAATAATAATAATAATATGAAATTATTATATGAAATTATTATACAAAAAGATGGGATGCCCAGTGCTAAATAATAATAATAATAATAATAATAATAATAATAATAATAATACTTGATCCAAGATTCCTCGTCATCCATATCCCGGAAGAACTGGTGGAGGCGGTGGGATTCGTTCAGCTTGGCCCGCCGGCCGGCCGCCATGGCAGTGATCCGCTGGAATCTCCCGTTGACCGACTCCCGTTTTTCCTTGACCTGTGAGGTGTCAAAGGCGCTGCTGGTCATCAGGCTATCGGCCTGGCCGTTCAGATCCTTCAGGCGATCCTGCGGACGGGAGGGAGAGCGAAGGGTGAAACAAATTAAATCTTTTATTTTTTAGATCCCTTCAGATCCGTCAGGCAGGAGATCCTGCGGACGGGAGGGAGAGCAAAGGGTTTAAAAAGTTAATTTTTTATTTTTTCAGATCCTTCAGGAGATCCTGCGGACGGGAGGGAGATCGAAGGGTTAAAAAATTTAAACTTTCAGATCCGTTCAGATCCGTCAGGAGATCCTGCGGACGGGAGGGAGAGCGAAGGGTTAAAAAAATTTAAACTTTCAGATCCGTTCAGATCCTTCAGGAGATCCTGCGGACGGGAGGCAGAGCGAAGGGTGAAAAAAAATTTAATTTTTAATTTTTCAGATCCCTTCAGATCCGTCAGGCAGGAGATCCTGCGGACGGGAGGGAGAGCAAAGGGTTTAAAAAGTTAATTTTTTATTTTTTCAGATCCTTCAGGAGATCCTGCGGACGGGAGGGAGAGCGAAGGGTTAAAAAATTTAAACTTTCAGATCCGTTCAGATCCGTCCGGAGATCCTGCGGACGGGAGGGAGAGCGAAGGGTTAAAAAAATTTAAACTTTCAGATCCGTTCAGATCCTTCAGGAGATCCTGCGGACGGGAGGCAGAGCGAAGGGTGAAAAAAAATTTAATTTTTAATTTTTCAGATCCCTTCAGATCCGTCAGGCAGGAGATCCTGCGGACGGGAGGGAGAGCAAAGGGTTAAAAAAGTTAAATTTTTATTTTTTCAGATCCCTTCAGATCCATCAGGCAGGAGATCCTGCGGACGGGAGGGAGAGCGAAGGGTTAAAAATTTTAAATTTTTAAAAAATTCAATTTCTGGAAATTTGGCCTGATTTCAATTCCGTTTCTGATTTCAAAATGAGATTTCTCTTTCTGGAAATTTGGCTCTCGGCTGGACCCTTCGGATCCTTCGTGCGAAGGGTTAAAAAAATTAATTTAATTTTAATTTAATTTTTTTAAAAAAAATTAATTTCTGAAAATTTGGCAGGATTTTTGAATGATTTCAATTCCATTTCTGATTTTGAAATTAGGATTGTGATTCCGTTTTTGAATTTAAAATTAAGATTTCAGTTCCGTTTCTGATTTTTAAACAAGCGGATGGATAGCAAAGGGTTAAACAGATGGAAACTAGATTTAATTATTTTATTTTATTTTATTTTATTTTATTTATTTATTTTAAATCCATTTCTGAAAATTGGGCACGATTTTAAAATGATTTCGATTCCGTTTCTGGTTTTGAAATGAGGATTTTGATTCCGTTTCTGATTTTAAAATTAACACTTTGATTCAGTTTCTGATTTTGAAATGAAGATTTCGATTCCGCTGAAAGAGCGAAGGATAGTGAAGGGTTAAACAGCTGAATGGATAGCAAAGGGTTAAACAACTGGAAACTTTAACTTAATTTAATTTTAAAATAAATTTATTTTATTTTTAAAATCTATTTTTGAAAATTTGGCGCGATTTCTATTCCGTTTCTGATTTTAAAACTAAGATTTCGATTCTCATTTCAAAATTAGGATTTTGGTTCCGTTTCTGATTTTAAAATGAAGATTTCGATTCCATTTCTGGTTCTGAAATTTATATTTTGGTTCCGTTTCTGATTTTAAAATTAGGATTTGGATACAGTTTCTTGATTCTGAAATAAATATTTTGATTTCGTTTCTGATTTTGAAATCAAGATTTTGATTCCGTTTCTGATTCTGAAATTTATATTTTGGTTCCGTTTTTTATTTTAAAATTAGGATTTGGATACAGTTTCTTGATTCTGAAATCAAGATTTTGATTCCGTTTCTGCATTTGAAATTTAGATTTTGATTCCGTTTCTGGTTTTTAAATGAAGATTTTGGTTCCATTTCTGATTTTAAAATTTCTGGAAATGTGGGACTATTTTAAAATGAAGATTTCGATTCCGTTTCTGATTTTAAATTAGGATTTGGATACAGTTTCTTGATTCTGAAATTTATATTTTGGTTCCGTTTTTGATTTTAAAATTAGGATTTGGATACAGTTTCTTGATTCTGAAATATTTTATTTCATTTCTGCATTTGAAATCAAACTTTCAACTCTGTTTCTGGTTTTTAAATGAAGATTTTGGTTCCATTTCTGATTTTAAAATTTCTGGAAATGTGGCACTATTTTAAAGTGAAGATTTCGATTCCATTTCTGATTTTAAAATGAAGATTTTGAATCCATTTCTGATTTTAAAATGAAGATTTCGATTCCGTTTCTGGTTCTGAAATTTATATTTTGGTTTCGTTTCTGATTTCGAAATCAAGATTTTGTTTCCGTTTCTGAGTTTGAAATCAAGATTTCGATTCCGTTTCTGATTTTGAAATTTATATTTTGATTCAGTTTCGGATTTTGAAATCAAGATTTCGATTCCGTTTCTGGTTCTGAAATTTATATTTTGGTTTCGTTTCTGATTTCGAAATCAAGATTTTGTTTCCGTTTCTGAGTTTGAAATCAAGATTTCGATTCCGCTTCTGATTTTGAAATTTATATTTTGATTCAGTTTCGGATTTTGAAATCAAGATTTCGATTCCGTTTCTGGTTCTGAAATTTATATTTTGGTTTCGTTTCTGATTTCGAAATCAAGATTTTGTTTCCGTTTCTGAGTTTGAAATCAAGATTTCGATTCCGCTTCTGATTTTGAAATTTATATTTTGATTCAGTTTCGGATTTTGAAATGAAGATTTCGATTCCGTTTCTGGTTCTGAAATTTATATTTTGGTTTCGTTTCTGATTTCGAAATCAAGATTTTGTTTCCGTTTCTGAGTTTGAAATCAAGATTTCGATTCCGTTTCTGATTTTGAAATTTATATTTTGATTCAGTTTCGGATTTTGAAATCAAGATTTCGATTCCGTTTCTGGTTCTGAAATTTATATTTTGGTTTCGTTTCTGATTTCGAAATCAAGATTTTGTTTCCGTTTCTGAGTTTGAAATCAAGATTTCGATTCCGTTTCTGATTTTGAAATTTATATTTTGATTCAGTTTCGGATTTTGAAATCAAGATTTCGATTCCGTTCCTGATTCTGAAATCAAGATTTTTATTCCGTTTGTGATTTTAAAATGAAGATTTCGGTCCCTAATTATAAAACTATAAAACGGTTTCTAATTTTAAGAGTAAGATTGTACCTCGTGGGCCGAAATATCGGCTTCCAGCAGCTGGTGTTTCTTGAGAAGGTTATTAACGGACGCCAAGTCTTTCCCATAATCCTCAGAGGCGAGCAGCGCTTCCACCTGGGGGGTTAATAATAATAATATTAATAATATTAATAATAATAATAATAATAATATTAATAATATTAATAATAATAATAATGGTTATCTACTCGATTCTGCCCATTGTCTCCCACCCCGAGATCAATTCAATCAATATTATTATCATTAATAATAATAATAACAATAATGAATAATAATATTAATGGTTCTCTACTTGATTCTAAAAATAAAATAAAATAAAATAAAATACTAATACTAATACTAATACTAATACTAATACTAAAATAAAATAGAATAAAATAAAATAGAATAAAATAAAATAAAATAAAATAAAATAAAATAAAATAAAATAGAATAAAATAAAATAAAATAAAATAAAATAAAATAATAGAATGTCCCCCGGATGCGACCCCTAACTACTACCACTACCACTACTACCACTAATAAATAATAATAATAATAATAATAATAATGGTTATCTACTCGATTCAGCCCATTGTCTCCCACCCCGAGATCAATTCAATCAATATTATTATCATTAATAATAATAATAACAATAATAATATTAATGGTTCTCTACTTGATTCTAAAAATAAATTATAAATAAATAAATAAATAAAATAAAGGAATGTAATAATAATAATAATAATAATGGTTATCTACTCGATTCTGCCCATTGTCTCCCACCCCGAGATCAATTCAATAAATATTATTATAATTAACAATAATAATAATAATAATAACAATAATTAATAATAATATTAATGGTTCTCTACTTGATTCTAAAAATAAAATAAAATAAAATAAAGGAATGTAATAATAATAATAATAATAATAATAATAATAATAATAATAATAATAATAATGGTTATCTACTCGATTCTGCCCATTGTCTCCCACCCCGAGATCAATTCAAAAATATTATAATATTACTGGTTCTCTACTTGATTCTAAAAATAAAATAAAATAAAATAAAGGAATGTAATAATAATAATAATAATAATAATGGTTATCTACTCGATTCTGCCCATTGTCTCCCACCTCGAGATCAATTCAATAAATATTATTATCATTAATAATAATAATAATAATAATAATGAATATTAATGGTTGTCTACTTGATTCTAAAAATAAAATAATAGAATGTCCCCCCGGATCCGCCCCTTAACTACTACTACTACCACTAATAATAATAATAATAATAATAATAGAATGTCCCCCTGGATCCGCCCCTTAACTACTACTACTACCACTAATAATAATAATAATAATAGAATGTCCCCCCCCCGGATCCGCCCCTTAACTACTACTACTACCACTAATAATAATAATAATAATAATAATAATAGAATGTCCCCCCCGCGGATCCGCCCCTTAACTACTACTACTACCACTAATAATAATAATAATAATAATAATAGAATGTCCCCCCCGGATCCGCCCCTTAACTACTACTACTACCACTAATAATAATAATAATAATAATAATAATAATAATAATAGAATGTCCCCCCCCCGGATCCGCCCCTTAACTACTACTACTACCACTAATAATAATAATAATAATAATAATAGAATGTCCCCCCCGGATCCGCCCCTTAACTACTACTACTACCACTAATAATAATAATAATAATAATAATAGAATGTCCCCCCGGATCCGCCCCTTAACTACTACTACTACCACTAATAATAATAATAATAATAATAATAGAATGTCCCCCCGGATCCGCCCCTTAACTACTACTACTAACACTAATAATAATAATAATAATAATAATAATAATAGAATGTCCCCCCCCCGGATCCGCCCCTTAACTACTACTACTACCAATAATAATAATAATAATAATAATAATAGAATGTCCCCCCCGGATCCGCCCCTTAACTACTACTACTACCACTAATAATAATAATAATAATAATAATAATAGAATGTCACCCCCGGATTTGCCCCCTACCTCTGAAAGCCAGAAGTCAAAGTCTTTGATCCCGGTGTTGAAATTCTGTTGCTTATTGGCTTCCTTCAGACGGTGACTTTTCTCGGCCGATTTTCGAACGAGGAACTGCCATTGGTCGGCCAGGGCGGCCAATCGGGCCTAGAGGGGAGGGAGGAAGAAGAATGGGGGGAAATTCGGGAACCAACATTAAATTCCATCAAATCCAAATATTTTATGCCAGTTTCCAAGAGACGAAGCCTCGAAATGTGGATAACAATCAGAATTTGGGACTGGCCAGACACACAAAAACCTCAAAAGCTCCGCCCAGGAAGTAGATACATCCAAACAGGAAGTACCAATATTTTCGGAAGGACATGGGCTTTTATATGACAGGTCACATGACAGGCTTGTCTGCTTTGGGGAATTCAGAAACAGGATGAGAAGGAGCCTATAGGCCGAGCTACACGAAAACCTCAAAAGCTCCACCCAGGAAGTAGATACATCCAAACAGGAAGTGCTGATAGTTTCAGAATGACTTGGGCTTTTATATGACAGGTCACATGACAGGCTTGTCCGCTTTAGGAAATTCAGGAAATTTGCCTCGCTCTGCCGAGGAAGGAGCTAAGCCCAAACAGGAAGTGCCAATCTCTTTGTTTCAGAATGCTGTGAACTTTTATATGACAGGTTACATGACAGGCTTGTCTGCTTTTGGAAATTCAGAAACAGGACGAGAAGGAGCACATAGGCCGAGCTACACAAAAACCTCAAAAGCTCCGCCCAGGAAGTAGATACATCCAAACAGGAAGTACCAATATTTTCAGAAGGACATGGGCTTTTATATGACAGGTCACATGACAGGCTTTAGGAAATTGGGGAAACCTAGGAGAAGGAAATGGCAGGAGCAGACAGACCTGGCTACACGAAAACCTCCAAAGCTCCGCCCAGGAAGCAGATACGCCCAATCAGGAACTACCATTCTCTCCCGAACGCCGTGGGCTTTTATACGACAGGTCACATGACAGGCTTTGCCGCGCAAACCGACCCACCTTGACGGCGTCCTCGCTCCCGGCGCAGGCCCCGCGCTCAATGAGGGAGTTGCCGACGTCGATGACGCCCCGGATCCGGTCGGCGTTGGCTTGTAGCTCCGCCTCAAAGGCCTGGTGTTTCTGGTGCTTGCTCTGGAAATACGAAAAATATTGGGCAAAATATTATTATTATTAACAATAATAATATAATAAAATATTGGGCAAAATATTATTATTAACAATAATAATATAATAAAATATTGGGCAAAATATTATTATTATTAACAATAATAATATAATAAAATGTTGGGCAAAATATTATTATTAACAATTATATATATATATAATAAATGGGTCAATAAATAAAAAGTAAATAAATAAGTTGATAAATAATACACAGGTTAACCAATAAGTAGGTTAATAGATTAATTAATAAAAACAGGTTGATAAAGAAATAAAAGGTTAATAAACCAACATAGGTTAATAAACAGCTTAACCTACTAACCTACTTATTTATTAACCTGTTTTTATTAATTAATCTATTATTAATAATAAAAATATAATTAATAAAAACAGGTTAATAAATAAGTAGGTTAATAGATTAATTAATAAAAACAGGTTAATAAATAAGTAGGTTAATAGATTAATTAATAAAAACAGGTTAATAAATAAGTAGGTTAATAGATTAATTAATAAAAACAGGTTAATAAAGAAATAAAAGGTTAATAAACGCAGGTTTATAAAGAAACAGGTTAATAAATAAATAAGTTTAAAAGTAAATGACTTAATGAAGGAACAGGTCAATAAATAGACAAATAGGTTAACGTATTTATAGATCTCTTATGTATAAATATTAATTAAAAATGAAACAATTAAAAACGAAACATGGACTGCGATGATGTCATTCGACGAGCGGGGGGAGAAACGAAAAACGAGAGAGACGGACGAGCGAGCGAATGGGGGAAATGAGAAAAGAATAAGAATAAGAACAAAAGAATTGGAAATAATAAAAATAATAGTAAAATAATAAATGATAAATAAGAATAAATAAGAATAAAAGAATTGGAAATAATAAAAATAATAGTAAGAATAAATAAGAATAAAAGAATCGGAAATAAGAAGAATAAAATAATAAGTGATAAAGAAGAATAAAAGAATAAAGAATAAGTGAGAAAAAAATAATAAGGAATAATAAGAATAAAAGACTAAATAAATAAGAATAAAAGAATTGGAAAGAAGAAGAAGAAGAAAAGAATAAATGATAAATAAGAACAAAAGAATCGGAAATAATAAAAATAATAGTAAAATAATAAATGATAAATAAGAATAAATAAGATTAAAAGAATCGGAAATAAGAAGAAGAAGAATAAAATAATAAGTGATAAAGAAGAATAAAAGAATAAAGAATAAATGAGAATAAAGTAATAAGGAATAATAAGAATAAAAAACTAAATGAATAAGATTAAAAGAATTGGAAATAAGAAGAAGAAAAGAATAAATGATAAATAAGAACAAAAGAATCGGAAATAATAAAAATAATAGTAAAATAATAAATGATAAATAAGAATAAATAAGAATAAAAGAATCGGAAATAAGAATAAAATAATAAGTGATAAACAAGAATAAAAGAATAAAGAATAAATGAGAATGGAATAATAGGGAATAATAAGAATAAAAGACTAAATAAATAAGAATAAAAGAGTTGGAAATAAGAAGAAGAAAAGAATAAATGATAAATAAGAACAAAAGAATCGGAAATAATAAAAATAATAGTAAAATAATAAATGATAAATTAGAATATATAAGAATAAAAGAATTGGAAAGAAGAAGAAGAAGAAAATAATAAGTGATAAAGAAGAATAAAAGAATAAAGAATAAATGAGAATAAAATAATAAGGAATAATAAGAATAAAAGACTAAATAAATAAGAATAAAAGAATTGGAAAGAAGAAGAGAATAAATAATAAATAAGAATAAAAGAATCTGAAATAATAAGAATTAGAATAAAAGAATTGGAAATGATCAGAATAAAATAGCAAATAAGAAATAAGAATAAAAGAATTGGTAATAATAAGAATAAGAATAAAAATAAAATAAGAATAAAAGAATCGGTAATAATCAGAAAAAGAATAAAAGAAGAAATGATAAATAAGAATAAAAGAATCGGAAATAATAAAAATAAAATAAATAAGAATAAAAGAATCAGAAATAGGAGTAAGAAGAATAAAATAGTAAGTGATAAATAAGAATAAAAGAATCGGAAATAATAATAAGAAAAATAAAAGAATATATAAGAATAAAAGAATAAAGAAAAATAGGAATAAAAGAATAAATCAGAATAAAAAGAATAAGAATAAGAAAAAAAGAATAAATCAGAATAAAAATAAGAATAAGAATAAAAGAATAAATAAAAATAAGAACAAAAGAATAAATCAGAAAAAAAGAATAAGAATAAGAATAAAAGAATAAATCAGAATAAAATAAGAATAAGAATAAGAATAAAAGAATAAATAAAAATAAGAATAAAACAATAAGTAAGAATAAAAAGAATAAGAATAAGAATAAAAGAATAAAGAAAAACAAGAATAAAAGAATAAGTAAGAATAAAAGAAGAATAAGAATAAAAGAATAAATTATAAAAAGAATAAGAATAAAAGAATAAAGAATAAATGAGAATCAGAATCAGAATAAGAAAAAATAAGAATAAAAAGAATAAGAATAAAAAAAATCAGAATAAAATAAGAATAAGAATAAATCAGAATAAAAATCAGAATAAAAGAATAAAAATAAGAATAAAAGAATAAATGATAAATAATAAGAATAAAAGAATAAATCAGAATAAAATAAGAATAAGAATAAATAAGAATAAAAATAATAAGAATAAAAGAATAAATCAGAATAAAAGAAGAATAAAAGAATAAATGATAAATAAGAAGAAGAATAAAAGAATAAATGATAAATAAAAAGAAGAAAAGAATAAATAAGTATAAGAATAAAAAAATAAGAATAAAAGAATAAATCAGAATAAAAGAAGAATAAATGATAAATAAGAATAAGAATAAAAGAATAAAAGAATAAATCAGAATAAAAGAAGAATAAAAGAATAAATGATAAATAAGAAGAAGAATAAAAGAATAAATGATAAATAAAAAGAAGAAAAGAATAAATAAGTATAAGAATAAAAAAATAAGAATAAAAGAATAAATCAGAATAAAAGAAGAATAAATGATAAATAAGAAAAAGAATAAAAGAATAAATCAGAATAAAAGAATAATAAATAAGAACAAAAAGAATAAGAATAAAAGAATAAATCAGAATAAAAGAAGAATAAAAGAATAAATGATAAATAAGAAGAAGAATAAAATAAAAGAATAAATGATAAATAAGAATAAAAATAAAAGAATAAATGATAAATAAGAAGAAAAGAATAAATAAGTATAAGAATAAATAAGAATAAAAAAATAAGAATAAAAGAATAAATCAGAATAAAAGAAGAATAAATGATAAATAAGAATAAGAATAAAAGAATAAATCAGAATAAAAGAATAATAAATAAGAACAAAAAGAATAAGAATAAAAGAATAAATCAGAATAAAAGAAGAATAAAAGAATAAATGATAAATAAGAAGAATAAAATAAAAGAATAAATGACAAATAAGAATAAAAATAAAAGAAGAAATGATAAATAAGAAGAAGAAAAGAATAAATAAGAATAAGAATAACTAAGAATAAAAAAAGAATAAAAGAATAAATCAGAATAAAAGAAGAATAAATGATAAATAAGAAGAATAAAAGAATAAAAGAATAAATCAGAATAAAAGAAGAATAAAAGAATAAATGATAAAGAAGAAGAAGAATAAAATAAAAGAATGATAAATAAGAATAAAAATAAAAGAAGAAATGATAAAAAGACGAAGAAGAAATGAAGAAGAAAGAATAAGAATAAATCAGAATAAAAGAATCAGAATAAAAGAATAAATCAGAATAAAAGAATAATAAATGATAAATAAGAATAAGAATAAAAGAATAAAAGAATAAATCAGAATAAAAGAATAATAAATAAGAACAAAAAGAAGAAGAATAAAAGAATAAATCAGAATAAAAGAAGAGGAATAAAAGAATAAATGATAAAGAAGAAGAATAAAATAAAAGAATAAATGATAAATAAGAATAAAAAGAAAAGAAGAAATGAGAAAAAGACGAAGAAGAAAAGAAGGAGGAAGAAGAAGAAAAGCCGACTTCAGACCCACAAATAACGGAGAGACTTACCAGGAGTTTGGAAAGCTGGAAAGAGAGAGGGAAAGAAGAAAAGAAGAGAGAGAGAGATCAGGATCCGGTGCTCGGGATCCAGTGCCTGTCAATCCGGCGGCGGGGGGGAGGAAAACGGAGACCGCTTTCCGGTTGGCCGGGAGCGGGAAGGGATCCGGCGGGAGAGGGATCCGGCGGGAGAGGGATGCGGTAGGAGAGGGATCTGGCGGGAGAGGGATCTGGCGGGGAATAGATCTGGCAGGAGAGGGATCTGGCAGGAGAAGGACCCGGCGGGGGAGGGATCCCGGGGGCATTTCCTTAGGGGAGTCGGGATCAGGCCGCCCCGGTGGATCTCTGGCGGATCTCCCCACGGCGGCTGGTTCTCTGCCCTCTGGGAGACGGAGGAGAGAGCAGGGGGATCCGGTCCGGAGAGGGATCTGGCGGGGAATAGATCTGGCAGGAGAGGGATCTGGCGGGAGAGGGATCTGGCGGGGGAGGGATCCCGGGGGCATTTCCTTAGGGGAGTCGGGATCAGGCCGCCCCGGCGGATCTCTGGCGGATCTCCCCACGGCGGCTGGTTCTCTGCCCTCTGGGAGACGGAGGAGAGAGCAGGGGGATCCGGTCCGGAGAGGGATCTGGCGGGGAAGAGATCTGGCAGGAGAGGGATCTGGCAGGAGAAGGACCCGGCGGGGGAGGGATCCCGGGGGAATTTCCTTAGGGGCGTCGGGATCAGGCCGCCCCGGCGGATCTCTGGCGGATCTCCCCACGGCGGCTGGTTCTCTGCCCTCTGGGAGACGGAGGAGAGAGCAGGGGGATCCGGTCCGGAGGGATCCGGTCCCAGGGCATCTGGGATCCAGCACCGGGGATTTGGGTCCAGAGGGATCTGGTCCCAAAGGATTCGGTCCCGGGGTTGCGGTCCCGGGGATCTGATCCTGAAGGATCCGGTCCAGGGCATCTGGTCTGGAAGGATCCAGTCCAGGGGATTCTGGCCCAGTGGGATATGGTCCAAAAGGAACCAGTCCCGGGGATTCTGGTCCAGGGGATCCGGTCCAGGGGGATCCGGTCCGGGGGATCCAGTCCTGGGGATTTCCGGTCTGCATTTCATCTAATCATCCTAGTAAGTGTCTAATAATCCTCTAATAATCTAACAATATTCCAATATACAACCATCTAATCATCCTAATATTCGTCTAATAATGATCTAATAATCCCTCCTTCTCAGGATCTCTCACCTGGATGTTGGTGGGATCCTTGTAGGATTCTCATCATCCTAATAATCCTCTAATAATCCTCTAATAATCCCCTAATAATCTAACAATATTCCAATATACAACCATCTAATCATCCTGATATTCGTCTAATAATGATCTAATAATCCCTCCTTCTCAGGATCTCTCACCTGGATGTTGGTGGGATCCTTGTAGGATTCTCATCATCCTAATAATCCTCTAATAATCCTCTAATAATCCTGTAATAATTCTCTAATAATCTAACAATATTCCAACATACAACAATCTAATCATCCTGATATTTGTCTAATAATGATCTAATAATCCCTCCTTCTCAGGATCTCTCAATCCAATCATTCTAATAATCATCTAATAATCCTAATAATCCTCTAATCATCCTCTAATAATCCCTCATTCTTAGGATCTCTCACCCGGATGTTGGTGGGATCCTTGTAGGATTCTCATCATCCTAATAATCCTCTAATTATCCTCTAATCATCCTCTAATAATCCAACAATAACCTCACATCCAACCATCTAATAATCCTAATAATCGCCTAATAATCGTCCAATAATCCCTCCTCAGGATCCCTCACCCGGATGTTGGTGGGATCCTTGTAGGATTCTCATCGTCCTAATAATCCTCTAATAATCCTTTAATAATCCTCTAATAATCCAACAATATTCCAACATACAACCATCTAATCATCCTAATAATCGCCTAATAATCGCCTAATAATCCCTCCTTCTCAGGATCTCTCACCTAGATGTTGGTGGGATCCTTGTAGGATTCTCATCCTCCTAATAATCCCCTAATAATCCAACAATATTCCAACATACAACCATCTAATCATCCTAATATTGTCTAATAATTATCTAATAATCCCTCCTTCTTAGGATCCCTCACCCGGATGTTGGTGGGATCCTTGTAGGATTCTCATCATCCCAATAATCCTCTAATCATCCTCTAATAATCTAACAATATTCCAACATCCAACCATCTAATCATCCTAATAATCGCCTAATAATCGTCCAGTAATCCCTCCTTCTCAGGATCCCTCACCTAGATGTTGGTGGGATCCTTGTAGGATTCTCATCCTCCTAATAATCCTCTAATAATCCAACAATATTCCAACAGCCAACCATCTAATCATCCTAATATTGTTGAATAATTATCTAATAATCCCTCCTTCTTAGGATCCCTCACCCGGATGTTGGTGGGATCCTTGTAGGATTCTCATCCTCCTAATAATCCTCTAATCATCCTCTAATAATCTTACAATATTCCAACATCCAACCATCTAATCATCCTAATAATCGCCTAATAATCGTCCAGTAATCCCTCCTTCTCAGGATCCCCCACCTAGATGTTGGTGGGATCCTTGTAGGATTCTCATCCTCCTACTAATCCTCTAATAATCCAACAATATTCCAACATTCAACCATCTAATCATCCTAATATTGTCTAATAATTATCTAATAATCCCTCCTTCTCAGGATCCCTCACCCGAATGTTGGTGGGATCCTTGTAGGATTCTCATCATCCCAATAATCCTCTAATCATCCTCTAATAATCTAACATTCAACATACAACCATCTAATCATCCTAATATTGTCTAATAATTATCTAATAATCCCTCCTTCTTAGGATCCCTCACCTGAATGTTGCTGGGATCCTTGTAGGATTCTCATCATCCCAATAATCCTCTAATCATCCTCTAATAATCTAACAATATTCCAACATCCAACCATCTAATCATCCTAATAACCCTCTAATAATCGCCTAATAACCCCTCCTTCTCAGGATCCCTCACCTAGATGGTGGGATCCTTGTAGGATTCTCATCCTCCTAATAATCCTCTAATTATCGTCTAATAATCCCCTAATAATCTAACAATATTCCAACATCCAACCATCTAATCATCCTAATATTGTCTAATAATTATCTAATAATCCCTCCTTCTCAGGATCCCTCACCCGGATCTTGGTGGGATCCTTGTAGGATTCTCATCCTCCTAATAATCCTCTAATAATCCTCTAATAATCTCACATACAACAACCCAATCATCCTAATAATCATCTAATAATCCTAATAATCCTCTAATAATCCTCTAATAATCCCTCCTTCTTAGGATCCCTCACCCAGATGTTGGTGGGATCCTTGTAGGATTCTCATCCTCCTAATAATCCTCTAATAATCCAACAATATTCCAAAATACAACCATCTAATCATCCTAATATTGTCTAATAATTATCTAATAATCCCTCCTTCTCAGGATCCCCCACCTGGATGTTGGTGGGATCCTTGTAGGATTCGTCGCTGGCCGTCTGCAGCTTCTCGCTGATCCAGGCCTCGATCTCGTCGACGTCGCGGCTGAACTGCTGGAGGGTCTGGGACTCGCCCAGCTTGGAGCGCTTCTCAATCATCTGGGCCTTCAGACGGCGCCACCTGGGGGGCGGGAAGAACAAGAACGATAAAAGTAACCACTATTATTATTATTCATATTCTTTTATATTATTATTATTATTATTATTATCCTCACCTGAAATCCTCACCTGTATTATTATTATTTATTATTATTATTATTATTATTATTATTATTATTATTATTATTATTATTATATATTATTATTATTATTATTATTATTATTATTATTATTATTATTTAGGGAGCCGCTCACAGTGCCTTGGAAAACCCAGCCAGTTGGGAGGAGTACAAATTATTATTATTATTATTATTATTATTATTATTATTATTATTATTATTATTATTTTCCTCAACTGAAATCCTGACCTGTATTATTATTATTTTATATTATTATTTTATATTATTATTATTATTATTATTATTATTATTATTTAGGGAGCCGCTAACAGTGCCTTGGAAAACCCAGCCAGTTGGGAGGAGTACAAATTATTATTATTATTATTATTATTATTATTATTATCCTCACCTGTATTATTGTTATTTTATATTATTATTATTATTAGTAGTAGTAATATTATTATTTAGGGAGCTGCTCACTGTGCCTTGGAAAATCCAGCCAGTTGGGAGGAGTACAAATTATTATTATTGTTGTTATTATTATTACTATTATTATTATTATTATTATCCTCACCTGTATTATTGTTATTTTATATTATTATTATTATTATTATTATTATTATTATTATTATTATTATTATTTAGGGAGCCGCTCACAGTGCCTTGGAAAACGCAGCCAGTTGGGAGTACAAATTATTATTATTATTATTATTATTATTATTATTATTATTATCCTCACCTGAAATGCTCACCTGTAATATTATTGTATTATTATTATTATTATTATTATTATTATTATTATTATTATTACTCTTATTAATATTCTGTAGGGAAATCACAGTGCCTGGGAAAACCCAGCCAGTTGGGTGGGGTATTAATAAATTATTATTATTATTATTATTATTAATCATAATCACTGACCTGTCCAGAACTTCGTTACGCCGATTGGCGACGACTCCTTTGGCGTAGTGGTCGGCCGAAATCAGCTGTTCGGCGAACGATTGCAGAGCGGCAATTTTTTCCTCCTAGACGGAAAAAATAAAATCAAAGGATTAAAAAAATTGAAAGAAAAAGCTTGGGGGGCGTTTCCAGAAACGAGTCCAATCAAATAAAATTTAAAATAAAATACTAATAAAATAAAATAAAATAAAATAAAATAAAATAAAATAAAATAAAATAAAATAAAATAAAATAAAATAAAATAATGAAATGAAATGAAATGAAAAAAATAATATAGAATAGAATAGAAAAATAAATAAAATAAAATAATCAGGGAAAAAGCTCCAATAAAATAAAATTTTAAAAAAAATAAAAATAAAATAAAATAAAATAAAATAATGAAATGAAATGAAATGAAAAAAATAATATAGAATAGAATAGAAAAATAAATAAAATAAAATAATCCAAAAAAAGCTCCAATAAAATAAAATAAAAAAATAAATAAATAAAATAAAATAAAATAAAATAAAATAATGAAATGAAGTGAAAAGGAAAAAATAATATAGAATTGAATAGAAAAATAAATAAAATAAAATAATCGGGGAAAAAGCTCCAATAAAATAAAATTAAAAATATATAATATAATATTAGAATAATAAGAAAATAAAATATTCAAAAGAAAAAGCCGGGGGGGGGGCAGACCAGAAACGAGTCCAATAAAATAAGAAATAGAAATAGAAATAGAAATAGAAATAGAAATAGAAATAGAAAAGAATAGAATAGAATAGAATAGAATAGAATAGAATAGAAAAAATATGTAATATAAAATAATCAAAAGAAAAAGCTTGGGGGGCGTTTTGGGTGAGCGGACCAGAAACGAGTCCAATAAAATAAAATAAAATAAAATAAAAATAAAAATAAAATAAAATAAAATAAATAATTTCCTGTCAACTGACTTCCTCCCGTCCCCCCCCCAATCAATCAAGAAATAAATGTTTCCGGCGAGCAAAGCAGAAACGAGTCCAATCCAATCAGAAATGTCAGAAAATAAAAATTGAATTTTTTATTTTATTTTATTTCATTTTATTTTTATTTTGCATTTTTGTCATATTTTCGAAACTTTAATAAATATTATTTAAAAATAAATAAATTTAAAAAAATGAATGGAATTGAAATCAGAAGAAGAGAATATATAAAATTTAATAATAATAATAATAATAATAATAATAATAATAATAATAATAATAATAATTTCCCCCTCACCTGGACGTTGATCGCCTTGTCGAAATCTTCGTGCTTCTTAATTAGCGCCTCCACACTGTCCAGCGAATCACCTTTGTCCTCCGTGTTGAGGAACGCCTCCCGGGCCGCCATCCAATTCTCCGCCTGCTCACAGTCCCGGTGGAAGAGCTGTGGGGCAGAGGTTAGGGGTCAGGGGTTAGGGGTCAGAGCTCTCCGAGCCACGCTAGACCAGGACTTCCTGTCTGCACAGGAAGCGGGGTCCGGGTAGCGCCATCCAATTTTCCGCCTGCTCACAGTCCCGGTGGAAGAGCTGTGGGGCAGAGGTTAGGGGTCAGGGGTTAGGGGTCAGAGCTCTCCGAGCCACGCTAGACCAGGACTTCCTGTCGGCACAGGAAGCGGGGTCCGGGTAGCGCCATCCAATTCTCCGCCTGCTCACAGTCCCGGTGGAAGAGCTGTGGGGCAGAGGTTAGGGGTCAGGGGTTAGGGGTCAGAGCTCTCCGAGCCACGCTAGACCAGGACTTCCTGTCTGCACAGGAAGCGGGGTCCGGGTAGCGCCCTCCAATTTTCCGCCTGCTCACAGTCCCGATGGAAGAGCTGTGGGGCAGAGGTTAGGGGTCAGGGGTTAGGGGGTAGAGCTCTCCGACCCACGCTAGACCAGGACTTCCTGTCTGCACAGGAAGCGGGGTCTGGGTAGCGCCATCCAATTTTCCACCTGCTCACAGTCCCGGTGGAAGAGCTGTGGGGCAGACGTTAGGGGTCAGGGGTTAGGGGGCAGAGCTCTCCGACCCACGCTAGACCGGGACTTCCTGTCTGCACAGGAAACGGGGTCCGGGTAGTGGGTTTTGGGTGGCGCCTCCATGCCAGACCCCCAAGTGGGTTTTCTGATGTGGGGGGGCGGACCCGGACCCACAGAACTCTGCCCTGTGACCCATGGAAGAAGGGGACTTCCTGTCTGCACAGGAAGGCAGAGAGGGATCTGCATGGCCAACACGGGGGGACAGCGGGTTTGGGGCTGTCCCCCCATGTTGGCCATGCAAATCCCTCTCTGCCCCCCAAGTGCCCAAGTAGGGGACCCTCGATGGTTCCAGGCGGTGCCCCCTGTGTAGGACCCCCATCTGACCCCCAAGTGCCCCAAGTGGGGGACCCTACAGTCGCTCTTGTCCTCCATATTGAGGAAGGCCTCCCGGGCCGCCATCCAGTTCTCTGCCTGCTCAGTCCCGGTGGAAGAGCTGTGGGGCAGGTGGGGGGGGGCAGAAGAGGGGTGAGGGGGCGGAGCCAGACCCCAAGACTCCGCCCTCTGACCCACGGAAACCCAGAACTTAGCTGTTCCACATGTCGGCCACCCAGACCCCCTCTGACCCCCAAGTGGGGGGCAGGAGAGGGGTGAGGGGGCGGAGCCAGACCCCAAGACTCCGCCCTCTGACCCACGGAAACCCAGGACTTAGCCGTTCCACATGTCGGCCACCCAGACCCCCTCTGACCCCCAAGTGGGGGGCAGGAGAGGGATGAGGGGGCGGAGCCAGACCCCAAGACTCCGCCCTCTGCCCCACGGAACCCAGGACTTAGCCGTTCCACATGTCGGCCACCCGGACCCCCTCTGACCCCCAAGTGGGGGGCAGGAGAGGGGTGAGGGGGCGGAGCCAGACCCCCAGAACTCCGCCCTGTGACCCACGGAAACCCAGGACTTAGCTGTTCCACATGTCGGCCACCCGGACCCCCTCTGACCCCCAAGTGGGGGGCAGGAGAGGGGTGAGGGGGCGGAGCCAGACCCCCAGAACTCCGCCTCTGCCCCACGGAAACCCAGAACGTAGCTGTTCCACATGTCGGCCACCTGGACCCCCTCTGACCCCCAAGTGGGGGGCAGGAGAGGGGTGAGGGGGCGGAGCCAGACCCCAAGACTCCGCCCTCTGACCCACGGAAATCCAGGACTTAGCCGTTCCACATGTCGGCCACCCAGACCCCCTCTGATCCCCAAGTGGGGGGCAGGAGAGGGGTGAGGGGGCGGAGCCAGACCCCAAGACTCCGCCCTCTGACCACGGAAACCCAGGACTTAGCCGTTCCACATGTCGGCCACCCGGACCCCCTCTGATCCCCAAGTGGGGGGCAGGAGAGGGGTGAGGGGGCGGAGCCAGACCCCCAGAACTCCGCCCTCTGCCCCACGGAAACCCAGAACTTAGCTGTTCCACATGTCGGCCACCTGGACCCCCTCTGACCCCCAAGTGGGGGGCAGGAGAGGGGTGAGGGGGCGGAGCCAGACCCCAAGACTCCGCCCTCTGACCCACGGAAATCCAGGACTTAGCCGTTCCACATGTCGGCCACCCAGACCCCCTCTGATCCCCAAGTGGGGGCAGGAGAGGGGTGAGGGGGCGGAGCCAGACCCCAAGACTCCGCCCTCTGACCCACGGAAACCCAGGACTTAGCCGTTCCACATGTCGGCCACCCAGACCCCCTCTGACCCCCAAGTGGGGGGCAGGAGAGGGGTGAGGGGGCGGAGCCAGACCCCAAGACTCCGCCCTGTGACCCACGGAAACCCAGGACTTAGCTGTTCCACATGTCGGCCACCCGGACCCCCTCTGACCCCCAAGTGGGGGCAGGAGAGGGGTGAAGGGGGCGGAGCCAGACCCCAAGACTCCGCCCTCTGCCCCACGGAAACCCAGAACTTAGTTGTTCCACCTGTTGGCCACCCAGGGGGCAGGAGAGGGGTGAGGGGGCGGAGCCAGACCCCAAGACTCCGCCCTCTATCTATCTATCTATCTATCTAAATACTAATTTAATTTAATTTACGAAGAAATAGACCGCCAGTTAATGAAAGCCAGAAGCCCCGCCCCCTCTCCGGAGGCCCGCCCCCTCTCCGGAACGGACCAATCACCTGCAGCTCCAGGCACTGGTCCAGCATCATCCGGCGCTGGACCCAGGCTTTCTCTAGGTCGGCCCTCTGCTGGTCCAGGACCCCCAATTTCTCCTCAATTTCCGGCTGGCGTAATGGCCGCGGGCCAAGAGGTGCTGGCCAAATTGTTCGAAGGCCTGGAAGGTTCCGGAACGGGCGTCGATTTCGGTGCGGTGCTCCTGCGGGGGGGGGAGCAAGTGAAATGGAATTCCATGGAATTCAATTCAATTTTTCAAAATTTCAAATTTCAAATTTCAATTCAATTTCAAATTTCAATCAAATTTCAAATTTCAAATTTAAATTTCAAATTTCAAATTTCAAATTAAAATTTCAAATTTCAAATTTCAATTAAATTTCAAATTTCAATTAAATTTCAAATTTAAAATTAAAATTTCAAATTTTCAAATTTAAATTAAATTTCAAATTTCAATTAAATTTCAAATTTCAAATTTAAATTTAAAATTTAAAATTTAAAATTTAAAATTTAAAAATTTAAAGTTTTCATTTGTGGTCTCCTAGGGGGTAAAGTGAAATTAAATAAAAGGAAATGAAATTTAAAAATTTAAAATTTAAAATTTAAAATTTAAAAATTTAATTTGCGGTGCTCCTAGGGGGTAAAGTGAAATTAAATAAAAATTAAAATTGAATTGAATTTTAAATTGAATTTTAAATTAAATTAAAAATTAAAAATTAAATTAAAAATTAAAAATTAAAAATTAAAAATTAAAAATTAAAAATTAAAAATTAAAAATTAAAAATTAAAAATTAAAAATTAAAAATTAAAAATTAAAAATTTAATTTGCGGTGCTCCTAGGGGGTAAAGTGAAAATGAAATTGAAATTGAATTGAATTTTAAATTAAATAAAAAATAAAAAAATAAAAATTTACAGTGCTCCTAGGGGGTAAAGTGAAATGAAATTTAAATTTAAATTGAATTGAATTTTTAAATTAAATTAAAAATTAAAAATTAAAAATTAAAAATTAAAAATAAAGAATTTGAAATAAAAATTAAAAAATAAAAAAATAAAAAAAAATTACGGTGCTCCAATAAAATAAAATTAAAATAAATAAAATAAAATAAAATAAAATAAAATAAAATAAAATAAAATAAAATAAAATAAAAATAATACTAATACTACTACTACTAATAATAATAATTACAGCAGCTCAGGAGACGTTTCCCGTGAGCGGACCAGAAGTGAGTCCAATAAAAATAAAATAAAATAAAATAAATAATAAATAAAATAAAATAAAATAAAATAAAATAAAATAAAATAATAAAATAAAATAAAATAAAATAATAATAATACTAATACTACTACTACTACTACTACTAATAATTACAGCAGCTCAGGAGACGTTTCCCGTGAGCGGACCAGAAGTGAGTCCAATAAAATAAAATAAAATAAAATAAAAATACAATAATAATAATAATAATAATAATACTACTACTACTACTACTAATAATAATAGCAGCTCAGGAGACGTTTACCGTGAGCGGACCAGAAGTGAGTCAAATAAATAAAATAAAATAAAATAAAATAAAAAGCAGCTCAGGAGACGTTTCCCGTGAGCGGACCAGAAATGAGTCCAATAAAATAAAATAAAATAAAATAAAATAAAATAAAATAAAATAAAATAAAATAAAATAAAATAAAATAAAATAAAAATGTAAGAATAATACAACAACAACAACAATAATAATAGTAAATAATAATAAATAATAAATAAAATAATAATAATAATAAAAAGCTTGGGAGACCAGAAGCAAGTAAAAAAATGAAAATAAAACAAAACCGATCCCCCCAGGTATCGAGAATATTAGAATATTAATGATTATTAATAGTGATGTACTTGGTGTCTCTCCAGCAAAGCCTCCGCCCCGGTCACGTCCTTTGCTAATTCGTCGGAGGAGACGAGTCCGCGGATCCCGTTGATCCAAGACATCAGATCCTGCGGAAAGGGGCGGAATAATAATAATCATTAATAATAATCAATAATAATCAATCAATCAATAATAATAATAATAATAATAAATAATTATAGGGAGGAATTTGTTAATGGTCCTGGTAAAAATAATAATAATTAATAATAATAATAGTTAATAATAATTGATAATAATTAATAAGTAATAATAATAATAATTAATAATAATAATTAATAATAATAGGGAGGGATTTTTTAATGGTCCTGCTTAATTTTCAGCCGGATTCAACCAACCGGAGACGGGGGACGGGACTAGATCTCTACCAGGCGGATCCCATGGGTAGATCCCTAGTAGATCACTGGATCTCCCATAGAAGATCCCTCGAAATGGCGGCTCCCCTAAAAAATGCTCAATCTTTTGCCTCCTCCCTGAAAAAAGTCAATTTTACGATCGTTTTGACGTTTCCAACACGGACTTCCTTCCTTCCTTCCCTGCTCTCTCTCCTTCCTTCCTTCCTTCCTTCCTTCCCTCCCTCCCTCCCCTCCCTCCCTGCTCTCCTTCCTTCCTTCCTTTTCCTTCCTTCCATTTCTCTCCTTCCTTCCTTCCTTCCCTGCTCTGCTTCCTTCCTTCCTTCCATTCCTTCCTTCCTTCCTTCCTTCCTTCCTTCCTTCCTTCCTTTTCTCTCCTTCTTTCCTTCCTTCCTTCCTTCCGTTTCTCTGCTTCCTTCCCTCCCTCCCTCCTTCCTTCCTTCCCTTCCCTTCCCCCTCCCTTCCTTCTCTGGTTCCTTCCTTTTCCTCCCATCTACCTTCCTTCCTTCTTTCCTTTGTCCCTCCCTCCCTCTCAGATTCCTTCCCCCCTCCTTCCTTCCTTTCCCTGCTCCTCTGCTTCCTTCCTTTCTTCTCCTTCCTTCCTTCCTTCCTTCCTTCCTTCCTTCCTTCCTTTCGTTTCTCTCCTCCCTCCCTTCCTTCCTTCCCTCCTTCCTTCCTTCCTTTCGTTTCTCTCCTCCCTCCCTCCCTCCCTCCCTCCCTCCCTCCCTCCCTTCTCTCTCTCTCTCTCTCTCCTTCCCTCCCTTCCCTCCCTCCTTCCTTCCTTTCCTGCTCCTCTGCTTCCTTCCTTTCGTCGCCTCCCTCCCTCCCTCCCTTCCTTCCCCCCTTCCTTCCTTCCTTCCTTCCTTTCGTTTCTCTCCTTCCTTCCTTCCTTCCTTCCTTCCTCCCTTCCTCCCTTCCTCCCTTCCTCCCTTCTCTCTCTCTCTCTCCTTCCCTCCCTTCCCTCCCTCCTTCCTTCCTTCCTTCCTTCCTTCTCTGGAAGCTTCCGGCGGAACCTACCGGAAGTCTCCCAGGAAGCGCTGGAGGTCGTGGGAGTCGCCCAGCTTCTCCTTCCTCTGGTCGGCCCGTTTTCCCAGGCTGCTCCAGGCCTGGTTCAACTCGGCGCATTTCTCCCTCCCTCCCTCCCTCTCTCTCCTTCTCTTTCCTTCTCTCTCTCTCTCCTTGGAGGGAGGGAGGGAAGGAAGGAAGGAAGGAAGGAAGGGGGGAAGGAAGGAAGGAAGGAAGGAGGGAGGGAGGGAAGGAAGGAAGGAAGGAAGGGGGGAAGGAAGGAAGGGAGGGAGGGAGGGAGGGAGGGAAGGAAGGAAGGAAACAGGAGCAGGGAAGAAAGGAAGGAGGGAAGGAAGGAAGGAAGGAAGGAAGGAAGGAAGGAAGGAAACAGGAGCAGGGAAGAAAGGAAGGAGGGGAAAAAGGAGGGAAGGAAGGAAGGAATTAAAGAAGGAAGGAAGGAAGGAAAAAAGGAGGGGAGGAAGGAAAGGAGGGGAGGAACTAAAGAAGGGAGGAGGGAGGGAGGGAGGGAGGGAAGGAAGGAAGGAAGGAAGGAAGGAAGGAAGGAAGGAAGGAAGGAAGGAAACAGGAGCAGGGAAGAAAGGAAGGAGGGAAAGAAGGAAGGAAGGAAGGGTGGAAGGAAGGAAGGGTGGAAGGAAGGAAGGAAGGAAGGAAGGAAGGAAGGAAGGAAGAATGGAAGGAAGGAAGCAAAGGAGGGAAGGAAGGAAGGAAACAGGAGCAGGGAAGAAAGGAAGGATGGAAAAAAGGAGGGGAAGGAAGGGAAGGAATTAAAGAAGGAAGGAAGGAAGGAAGGAAGGAAGGAAGGAAGGAAGGAAACAGGAGCAGGGAAGAAAGGAAGGAGGGAAAAAGGAGGGAAGGAAGGGAAGGAATTAAGGAAGGAAGGAAGGAAGGAAGGAAGAAAGAAGGAAGGAAAAAAAGAAGGAAGGAAAGGAGGGAAGGAACTAAAGAAGGAAGGAAGGAAGGAAGGAAGGAAGGAAGGGTAGAAGGAAGGAAGGAAGGAAGGAAGGAAGGAAGGAAGGAAGGAAGGAAGGAAGGAAACAGGAGCAGTGGAAGAAAGGAAGGAGGTAAAGGAGGAAGGAAGGAAGGAAGGAGGAGGAGCTCTCGGCGGACCCTACCGGAAGTCTCCCAGGAAGCGCTGGAGGTCGTGGGAGTCGCCCAGCTTCTCCTTCCTCTGGTCGGCCCCGTTTTCCCAGGCTGCTCCAGGCCTGGTTCAACTCGGCGCATTTCTCCCTCCCTCCCTTCCTCCCTCCCTCTCCTTCCTTCCTTCTCTCTCTCTCTCTCTCCTTCCTTCCTTCCTCCCTCCCTTCTTTCCTCCTTCCTTCTCTCTCTCTCTCCTTCCTTCCTTCCTCCCTTCTTTCCTCCTTCCTTCTCTCTCTCTCTCCTTCCTTCCTTCCTCCCTTCTTTCCTCCTTCCTTCTCTCTCTCTCTCTCTCCTTCTTCCTTCCTCCCTCCCTTCTTTCCTCCTTCCTTCTCCTCCTCTCTCTCTCTGTCTCCCTTCCTTCCTTGCCTCCCTCCCTCCCTCCTCTCCCTGCCTTTCCTGTCCTCCCTACCTCCACAGAGGGAAGGAAGAAAGGAAGGAGGGAAGGAAGGAAGGAAGGGAAAGAAGGAGGGAAGGAAGGAAACAGAGGAGCAGGGAAGAAAGGAAGGAGGGAAGGAGGGAAGGAAGGAAGGGGGGAAGGGGGGGAAGGAAGGAAAGGTGGAAAGAAGGAAGGAAGGAAAGAAGAAGGAAGGAAACAGGAGCAGGGAAGAAAGGAAGGAAGGAGGTAAAGAAGGAAGGAAGGAAGGAGGAGCGCATTTCCCGGCGGAACCTACCGGAAGTCTCCCAGGAAGGCGCTGGAGGTCGTGGGAGTCGCCCAGCTTCTCCTTCCTCTGGTCGGCCCTTTCCCAGGCTGCTCCAGGCCTGGTTCAACTCGGCGCATTTCTCCCTCCCTCCCTCCCTCTTCTCTCCTTCCTTCCTTCTCTCTCTCTCTCCTTGGAGGGGTGGAGGGAAGGAAGGAAGGAAGGGGGGAAGGAAGGAAGGAAGGAAGGAGGGAGGGAGGGAAGGAAGGAAGGAAGGAAGGGGGGAAGGAAGGAAGGGAGGGAGGGAGGGAGGGAGGGAAGGAAGGAAGGAAGGAAAAACAGGAGCAGGGAAGAAAGGAAGGAGGGAAGGAGGAAGGAAGGAAGGAAAGGGAAGAAAGGAAGGAGGGGAAAAAGGAAGAGGGAAGGAAGGAAGGAATTAAAGAAGGAAGGAAGGAAGGAAAAAAGGAGGGGAGGAAAGGAAAGGAGGGAAGGAACTAAAGAGGAAGGGAGGGGAGGGAGGGAGGGAGGGAAGGAAGGAAGGAAGGAAGGAAGGAAGGAAGGAAGGGAAGGAAGGAAACAGGAGCAGGGAAGAAAGGAAGGAGGGGAAGAAGGAAGGAAGGAAGGGTGGAAGGAAGGAAGGGTGGAAGGAAGGAAGGAAGGAAGGAAGGAAGGAAGGAAGGAAGGAAGGGAATGGAAGGAAGGAAGCAAAGGAAGGGAAGGAAGGAGACAG
>NC_138504.1:51125601-51130601 GCF_964252035.2 Podarcis erhardii | reverse complement strand
CGATAAAAATAAAAATAATAGCAATAATATAATATTATTATTTAGACCCCACCCATCTGGCTGGGTTTCAATAATAATAATAATAATAATAATAATAAAAATAATATATTATTTCCCACCCATCTGGCTGGGTTTCAATAAAAATAAAAATAATAACAATAATATAATATTATTATTTAGACCCCACCCATCTGGCTGGGTTTCAATAATAATAATAATAATAATAATAATAATAATAATAATAATAATAATATATTATTTCCCACCCATCTGGCTGGGTTTCGATAAAAATAAAAATAATAACAATAATATAATATTATTATTTAGACCCCACCCATCTGGCTGGGTTTCAATAATAATAATAATAATAATAATAATAATAATAATAATAATAATAAAAATAATAATATATTATTTCCCACCCATCTGGCTGGGAATCGATAAAAATAAAAATAATAACAATAATATAATATTATTATTTAGACCCCACCCATCTGGCTGGGTTTCAATAATAATAATAATAATAATAATAATAATAATAATAATAATAATAATAATAATAATATATTATTTCCCACCCATCTGGCTGGGTTTCAATAAAAATAAAAATAATAACAATAATATAATATTATTATTTAGACCCCACCCATCTGGCTGGGCTTCAATAATAATAATAATAATAATAATAATAATAATAATATATTATTTCCCACCCATCTTGCTGGGTTTCGATAAAAATAAAAATAATAACAATAATATAATATTATTATTTAGACCCCACCCATCTGGCTGGGCTTCCCACCAAATACTAAAAGAAATACTAAAATACACTCATCCATCAAACATGAAAAGCTTCCCTAAACAGGGCTGCCTTCAGATTAATGATTATTATTAATAATGATCATTAATAATAATAATAATAATAATAATAATAACAACAAGAACCTTCCGGATTTTTCTTTTGGCACGGAAAAAATTATTTGCTTCCGAGGAGAAAAATAAGATTTATTCAGAGTTCTTACCTTCCAAGGCGACGCCGTTTTCGAATCGGTTTCATCCTGTTGATAATAATAATTTGTAATAATTATGATAATAATAATTGTAATAATAATTTGTAATAATTATTTGTTTATAATAATAATTTGTAATAAGTATTTGTTTATAATAATAATTTATAATAATAATAATAATAATAATAATAATAATAATAATAATAATTTGTAATAATTATTTGTTTATAATAATAATTTGTAATAATAATAATAATAATAATAATAATTTGTAATAAGTATTTGTTTATAATAATAATTTGTAATAATTATTATAATGATAATAATTATAATAATAATTATAATAATAATTTGTAATAATTTGTTTATAATAATAATTTGTAATAAGTATTTGTTTATAATAATTTGTAATAATTATTATAATAATTTGTAATAAGTATTTGTTTATAATAATAATTTGTAATAATTATTATAATAATAATTTGTAATAAGTATTTGTTTATAATAATAATTTGTAACAATTATTTGTTTATAATAATTTGTAATAATAATTTGTTTATAATAATAATTTGTAATAATTATTTGTTTATAATAATTTGTAATAAGTATTTGTTTATAATAATAATTTGTAATATTTGTTTATAATAATTTGTAATAAGCATTTGTATATAATAATAATTTGTAATAATTATTTGTTTATAAAAATTTTTAATAATTATTTGTTTATAATAATAATTTGTAATAATTATTTGTTTCTAATAATAATTTGTAATAATAATTTGTAATAATAATTTGTTTATAATAATAAATTGTAATAATTATTTGTTTATAATAATAATGTGTAATAATTATTTGTTTATAATAATAATTTGTAATAATTATTAGCGGCTGAAGGACAATTTATAATAGCAACAATTTATTACATAGTATTTTCACAACGTTATTATTAGTATGTGGTTTTTGGGGGGATAGAGATCAAAATACGGTTTTTCGGGATCGGGATCAAAAGATGCGGGTTTTGGGGATTTAGGGGATCCAAAAATGTGGGGTTTTGGGGTTTGGGATCAAAATATCTGGTTTTTCGGGATCGGGATGGAAAGATGTGGATTTATGGGATCAGAAAACGTGGTTTTATGAGATGGAAAATGTGGTTTTATGGGATCGGGATCAGAAAACGTTTTATGGGATCAGGATCGAAAGATGTGGTTTTATGGGATCAAAAATGTGGTTTTATGGGATCAAAAATGTGGTTTTCTGGGATCAAAAATGTGGTTTTATGGGATCGGGATGGAAAGACGTGATTTTATGGGATCGGAAAATGTGGTTCTATGGGATCGGGATCAGAAAACGTTTTATGGGGTTGGGATCAAAAGACGTGGTTTTATGGGATCAAAAATGTGGTTTTATGGGATCGGGATGGAAAGACGTGATTTTATGGGATCGGAAAATGTGGTTCTATGGGATCGGGATCAGAAAATGTTTTATGGGGTTGGGATCGAAAGACGTGGTTTTATGGGATCAAAAATGTGGTTTTCTGGGATCAAAAATGTGGTTTTATGGGATCAAAAATGTGGTTTTATGGGATCGGGATGGAAAGACGTGATTTTATGGGATCGGAAAATGTGGTTCTATGGGATCGGGATCAGAAAACGTTTTATGGGGTTGGGATCGAAAGACGTGGTTTTATGGGATCAAAAATGTGGTTTTATGGGATTGGGATGGAAAGACGTGATTTTATGGGATCGGAAAATGTGGTTCTATGGGATCGGGATCAGAAAACGTTTTATGGGATCAGGATCGAAAGATGTGGCTTTATGGGATCCAAAATGTGGTTTTATGGGATCACAAATGTGGTTTTCTGGGATCCAAAATGTGGTTTTATGGGATCGGGATGGAAAGACGTGATTTTATGGGATCGGAAAATGTGGTTCTATGGGATCGGGATCAGAAAACGTTTTATGGGGTCGGGATCGAAAGATGTGGTTTTATGGGATCAAAAATGTGGTTTTATGGGATTGGGACCGAAAAACGTGGTTTTATGGGATCGGAAAACGTGGCTTTTTCGGGATCGAGATCGAAAGACGTGCTTTTTTTGGGACTGGGATCGAAAGGTGGTTTGATGGGATCCCCAAATGTGGTTTTATGGGATCAAAAATGTGGTTTTCTGGGATCGGGACCGAAAAACCTGGTTTTATGGGATCGGAAAACGTGTTTTTTTCGGGATTGAGATCGAAAGGTGGTTTTATGGGATCCCCAAATGTGGTTTTATGGGATCAAAAATGTGGTTTTATGGGTTTGGGGCTGAAAAACGTGGTTTTATGGGATCAGAAAACGTGGCTTTTTTGGGATGGATCGAGATCAAAATACGTGTTTTTTCCGGGATTGAGATGTAGGTTTTTGGGATTGATGGGATCCCCAACTGTGGTTTTATGGGATCAAAAATGTGGTTTTCTGGGATCGGGACCGAAAAATGTGGTTTTCTGGGATCGGGACCGAAAAACCTGGTTTTATGGGATTGGAAAACGTGTTTTTTTCGGGATTGAGATCGAAAGGTGGTTTTATGGGATCCCCAAATGTGGTTTTATGGGATCAAAAATGTGGTTTTATGGGATCAAAAATGTGGCTTTATGGGATTGGGATGGAAAGATGTGATTTTACGGGATCAAAAAATGTGGTTCTATGGGATCGGGATCAGAAAACGTTTTATGGGATCAGGATCGAAAGATGTGGTTTTATGGGATCAAAAATGTGGTTTTCTGGGATCAAAAATGTGGTTTTCTGGGATCACAAATGTGGTTTTATGGGATCGGGATGGAAAGACGTGATTTTATGGGATCGGGATCAGAAAACGTTTTATGGGGTCGGGATCGAAAGACGTGGTTTTATGGGATCAAAAATGTGGTTTTATGGGATTGGGACCGAAAAACGTGGTTTTATGGGATCGGAAAACGTGGCTTTTTCGGGATCGAGATCGAAAGATGTGCTTTTTTAGGATTGTGATCGAAAGGTGGTTTGATGGGATCCCAAAATGTGGTTTTATGGGATCAAAAATGTGGTTTTATGGGATTGGGACCGAAAAACGTGGTTTTATGGGATCGGAAAACGTGGCTTTTTCGGGATCGAGATCGAAAGACGTGCTTTTTTAGGATTGTGATCGAAAGGTGGTTTGATGGGATCCCCAAATGTGGTTTTATGGGATCAAAAATGTGGTTTTATGGGATTGGGACTGAAAAACGTGGTTTTATGGGATCGGAAAACGTGTTTTTTTCGGGATCGAGATTGAAAGACGTGCTTTTTGGGATTGGGATCGAAAGGTGGTTTTGTGGGATCCCAAAATGTGGTTTTATGGGATCAAAAATGTGGTTTTATGGGATTGGGACTGAAAAACGTGGTTTTATGGGATTGGAAAACGTGTTTTTTTCGGGATTGAGATCGAAAGGTGGTTTTATGGGATCCCCAAATGTGGTTTTATGGGATCAAAAATGTGGTTTTATGGGTTTGGGGCTGAAAAACGTGGTTTTATGGGATCGGAAAACGTGGCTTTTTCGGGATCGAGATCGAAAGATGTGCTTTTTTAGGATTGTGATCGAAAGGTGGTTTGATAGGATCCCCAACTGTGGTTTTATGGGATCAAAAATGTGGTTTTATGGGATTGGGACCGAAAAACGTGGTTTTATGGGATCGGAAAATGTGGCTTTTTCGGGATCGAGATCGAAAGATGTGCTTTTTTAGGATTGTGATCGAAAGGTGATTTGATGGGATCCCCAAATGTGGTTTTATGGGATCAAAAATGTGGTTTTCTGGGATCGGGACCGAAAAACCTGGTTTTATGGGATTGGAAAACGTGTTTTTTTCGGGATTGAGATCGAAAGGTGGTTTGATGGGATCCCCAAATGTGGTTTGATGGGATCAAAAATGTGGTTTTATGGGATCAAAAATGTGGCTTTATGGGATTGGGATGGAAAGACGTGATTTTACGGGATCAAAAAA
>NC_138504.1:51108101-51110601 GCF_964252035.2 Podarcis erhardii | reverse complement strand
TGGGAACGTTCTAGAAAGCCAAGAGGAAACGGGAGAAGTCGAGGAGGCGGGGCATAGTAAGATGTCATCTACGTATAGCAGGAGGATTCGGTCGGAAAATTCCACCCCAAATTCCCGATCAAGCCCCGCCCCCAGGGTCCTTCCTGGTTGCTGATTGGCTCCCGCCCCACAGACGTGGGGGATTGCGTGTGTATATGTGTAGGTGTGTGTACATGCGTGTGTATATGTGTGTGTGTGTGTGTGTGTGTATATATGCGTGTCTGTATGTGTGTGTGTATATGTGTATATATGTGTGTGTGTATTTGTAGTGTGTATATGTGTGTGTGTGTGTGTGTACGTGTTACACACACACATACATGTGTGTACATATACACACATACATACATACACACATACAGACATGCATATATATAATGTCTGTATGTGTGTATGTATGTGTGTATATGTGTTTGTGTTTGTGTGTGTGTTTGTGTATGTATATGTGTAGGTGTGTGTACATGCGTGTGTATATATGTGTGTGTGTATATGTGTGTGTGTGTGTGTACGCGTGTGTGTGTGTACGCGTGTGTGTGTATATATATATATATATGCGTGTCTGTATGTGTGTGTGTATATGTGTATATATGTGTGTGTGTATTTGTAGTGTGTATATGTGTGTGTACGTGTTACACACACACATACATGTGTGTACATATACACACATACATACACACATACAGACAGACATGCATATATATAATGTCTGTATGTGTGTATGTATGTGTGTATATGTGTTTGTGTTTGTGTGTGTGTGTATGTATATGTGTAGGTGTGTGTACATGTGTGTGTATATATGTGTGTATATGTGTAGTGTGTATGTGTGTGTGTGTATATGTGGTGTGTGTGTGTATGTGGTGTGTGTGTGTGTGTATATATGCGTCTCTGTATGTGTGTATGTGTGTATATGTGTTTGTATGCGTGTGTATATATGTGTGTCTATGTGTGTCTATATGTGTGTGTATGTGTCTATATGTGTGTTTCTGCGTATGTGTTTCTGTGTATGTGTATCTGTATATATGTGTGTATATGTGTGTGTGTGTGTGTGTGTGTGTGTGTGTATATATGTCTGTGTGTATATATATATGTGTGTCTCTGTATGTGTGTATATGTGTTTGTATGCGTGTGTATATATGTGTGTCTATGTGTGTCTATGTGTGTCTATATGTGTGTTTCTGTGTATGTGTATCTGTATATATATTTGTGTGTATATGTGTGTGTGTATGTGTGTGTCTGTGTATATGTGTGTGATCCCACCCCAAATCCCCCACCCCTCGGCCCTTACTGGTTGTCAATCTGCTCCTGCCGCGCCCCGATCCCGCCCTGCTCGTCCGGAAGGTTCTCCCGCGATCCTGACTGGGCCGGATCCAGCTTCTTGACGTAGGCAGCCGGGACAAAGCCTTGCCGGTCGTTGACTTCGACTTTCCACCAGTCCTGGGGGGGGAGAAGAAAGGAGAGAGATTACTAGTAGTAGTAGTAGCATTACTACTAGTAGTAGCATTACTACTAGTAGTATTACTACTACTAGTAGTAGTATTATTACTACTACTACTAGTAGTAGTAATATATTAGTATTAGTAGTAGTAGTAATATTACTACTACTAGTAGTAGTATTACTACTACTACTACTAGTAGTAGTAGTAGTAGTAGTAGTAGTAGTAGTAGTAGTAGTAAAATAGTAGTAGTAGTATTTTATTACTAATAGTAATAAAATAGTAGTAGTAGTAATAGTAATAAAATAGTGGTAGTAATAGTAATAAAGTGACACTACTACTAGTAGTATTACTACTAGTAGTGTCACTTTATTACTATTACTACCACTATTTTATTACTATTACTATTATTACTATCACTATTCTTCCTCTTGTTGTTTGATTATTACTATTTTCTTACTAATGCTAGTCTTACTCTTACTATTCTTCCTGTTGTTTGATTATTACTACTTTATTACTGTTATTATTATTTACTATTTTGTTATTACTATGATTACTATATTATTGTTAGTATGTTCTTACTATGTTACTATATTATTGTTAGTAGTAGTAGTAGTAGTAGTAGTGCCATTTTATTATCACTATTACTATTACTATTACTACTATTAGTATTACTATTACTACTACTATCACTGTTCTATTACTATTCTATTACTATTACTATTATTTACTATTTTATTATTACTATTATTCTTACTATGTTACTATATTATTGGTGGTGGTGGTGGTAGTAGTAGTAGTAGTAGTAGTAGTAGTGCCGTTTTACTACTATCACGATTTTATTATTACTATTACTATTACTATCACTATTTTATTGCTATTGCTACTGTTTTTGTTTTATTATTACTATACTACTACTACTACTACTACTACTACATTTATTATTATTATTATTATTATTACTATTACTATTACTACTACCACCACCACCACCACCACCACACCACCACCACCATTTTATTAATACTATT
>NC_138504.1:51085601-51100601 GCF_964252035.2 Podarcis erhardii | reverse complement strand
TTAAGCCATTAACGATTAATTAATTAACGATTAATGAATTTGGGGACCCACCTCCGCTGAATCCTCTCTTTTCCCATGAATGAATTAATAAAAAACCAATCCAATGAACCGATTAACGATTAATTAATGAACGATTGATGAATTTGGGTACCCACCTCGGCCGAATCCTCTCTTTTCCCATTAATTAATTAATAGGAAACCAATCCAATGAACTGATTAACGATTAATTAATCAGCGCTTAATGAATTTGGGGAACCACCTCGGCCGAATCCTCTCTTTTCTCATGAATGAATTAATAAAAAACCAATCCAATGAACCGATTAACGACTGATTAATTAATGATTAATTAATTTGGGGACCCACCTCGGCCGAATCCTCTCTTTTCCCATGAATGAATTAATAAAAAACCAATCCAATGAACCGATTAACGATTAATTAATGAACGATTAATGAATTTGGGGACCCACCTCGGCCGAATCCTCTCTTTTCCCATTAATTAATTAATAGGAAACCAATCCAATGAACTGATTAACGATTAATTAATCAGCGATTAATGAATTTGGGGAACCACCTCGGCCGAATCCTCTCTTTTCTCATGAATGAATTAATAAAAAACCAATCCAATGAACCGATTAACGATTGATTAATTAATGATTAATTAATTTGGGGACCCACCTCGGCCGAATCCTCTCTTTTCCCATGAATGAATTAATAAAAAACCAATCCAATGAACCGATTAACGATTAATTAATGAACGATTAATGAATTTGGGGACCCACCTCGGCCGAATCCTCTCTTTTCCCATGAATGAATTAATAAAAAACCAATCCAATGAACCGATTAACGATTAATTAATGAACGATTAATGAATTTGGGGACCCACCTCCGCCGAATCCTCTCTTTCCCCACGAATTAATTAATAAAAAACCAATCCAATAAAACGATTAACGATTAATTAATGAACAATTAATGAATTTGGGGACCCACCTTGGCCGAATCCTCTCTTTTCCCATGAATTAATGAATAGGAAACCAATCCAACGAACCGGTTAACGATTAATTAACGATTAATTAATTTGGGGACCCATCTCCGCCGAATCCTCGTCTTTCCCCATGAATTAATTAATAGGAAACCAATCAAATGAACCGATTAACGATTGATTGATTGATTGATTGATTAATGATTAATTAATTTGGGGACCCACCTCGGCCGAATCCTCTCTTTCCCCATGAATTAATTAATAGGAAACCAATCCAATTAAGCCATTAACAATTAATTAATTAAGGAGAGCGTATTCGAAAACTCTTTTCCTGTTAGTTAATTAATTGAAAACCAATCCCATTAAGCCATTAACGACCCACCTCCGTCGAATCCAATGAACCGATTGATTGATTGATTAACGATTAATGAATCTGGGGACCCAGCTCGGCCGAATCCTCTCTTTATCCCACTAATTAATTAATAGGAAACCAATCCAATTAAGCCATTAGCGAATGATTGATTGATTGATTGATTAATTAACGATTAATGAATCTGGGGACCCAGCTCGGCCGAATCCTCTCTTTATCCCACTAATTAATTAATAGGAAACCAATCCAATTAAGCCATTAGCGATTGATTGATTGATTGATTGATTGATTAATGATTAATGAATTTGGGGACCCACCTCGGCCGAATCCTCGTCTTTCCCGTAATCGGTGCTGCTAACGATGGGCTCCTTTTCCCGCAACCAGGATTCGGCCTCGTTAGCGTCGGCAAAATATTGCTGGGCCTGGAGGGAATCTTCTAGATCCTGCCGCCTTTGGGACGCTTTCCCTTTAAGGGATTCCCACTTCTGGTGCAAGTCGGAGAGCTTGGCTCTGACATCATCGGCGGCAAAGTGGCCTGGGGACAGGAAGGGGCGGGACAGGAAGGGGAGGGGACAGGAAGTAGTGATAAAATACTATTAATAACCAAATGAAGCAATAAATGATAAAGCTCTCCGTATGAATAATCGTCAATCCATAATCAATAACAAATAATAAGTATAAACCTGGGGATAGGAAGGGGCGGGGACAGGAAGTGAAGGGGACAAGAAGTGGAGGGGACAGGAAGTTAGGGGAAAAGAAGTGGAGGGGACAGGAAGAGGTGGGGAGAGGAAGGGGAGGGGACAGGAAGTAGTGATAAAATACTATTAATAACAAAATGAAATAATAAATGATAAAGTTCTCCATATGAATAATCGTCAATCCATAATCAATAATAAATAGTAAGTATAAACCTGGGGACAGGAAGGGGCGGGAACAGGAAGTGAAGGGGACAAGAAGTGGAGGGGACAGGAAGTTAGGGGAAAAGAAGTGGAGGGGACAGGAAGAGGCGGGGACAGGAAGGGGAGGGGACAGGAAGTAGTGATAAAATACTATTAATAACCAAATGAAACAATAAATGATAAAGTTCTCCGTATGAATAATCGTCAATCCATAATCAATAACAATAAGTATAAACTTGGGGATAGGAAGGGGCGGGGACAGGAAGTGAAGGGGACAAGAAGTGGAGGGGACAGGAAGTTAGGGGAAAAGAAGTGGAGGGGACAGGAAGAGGCGGGGACAGGAAGGGGAGGTGACAGGAAGTAGTGATAAAATACTATTAATAACCAAATGAAACAATAAATGATAAAGTTCTCCGTATGAATAATCGTCAATCCATAATCAATAATAAATAGTAAGTATAAACCTGGGGACAGGAAGGGGCGGGAACAGGAAGTGAAGGGGACAAGAAGTGGAGGGGACAGGAAGTTAGGGGAAAAGAAGTGGAGGGGACAGGAAGAGGCGGGGACAGGAAGGGGAGGGGACAGGAAGTAGTGATAAAATACTATTAATAACAAAATGAAATAATAAATGATAAAGTTCTCCATATGAATAATCGTCAATCCATAATCAATAATAAATAGTAAGTATAAACCTGGGGACAGGAAGGGGCGGGAACAGGAAGTGAAGGGGACAAGAAGTGGAGGGGACAGGAAGTTAGGGGAAAAGGAGTGGAGGGGACAGGAAGAGGCGGGGACAGGAAGGGGAGGGGACAGGAAGTAGTGATAAAATACTATTAATAACCAAATGAAACAATAAATGATAAAGTTGTCCGTATGAATAATCGTCAATCCATAATCAATAATAAATAATAAGTATAAACCTGGGGACAGGAAGGGGCGGGAACAGGAAGTGAAGGGGACAAGAAGTGGAGGGGACAGGAAGTTAGGGGAAAAGAAGTGGAGGGGACAGGAAGAGGCGGGGACAGGAAGGGGAGGGGACAGGAAGTAGTGATAAAATACTATTAATAACAAAATGAAACAATAAATGATAAAGTTCTCCGTATGAATAATCGTCAATCCATAATCAATAACAATAAGTATAAACCTGGGGATAGGAAGGGGCGGGAACAGGAAGTGAAGGGGACAAGAAGTGGAGGGGACAGGAAGTTAGGGGAAAAGAAGTGGAGGGGACAGGAAGAGGCGGGGACAGGAAGGGGAGGGGACAGGAAGTAGTGATAAAATACTATTAATAACAAAATGAAATAATAAATGATAAAGTTCTCCATATGAATAATCGTCAATCCATAATCAATAACAAATAATAAGTATAAACCTGGGGACAGGAAGGGGCGGGAACAGGAAGTGAAGGGGACAAGAAGTGGAGGGGACAGGAAGTTAGGGGAAAAGAAGTGGAGGGGACAGGAAGAGGCGGGGACAGGAAGGGGAGGGGACAGGAAATAGTGATAAAATACTATTAATAACAAAATGAAATAATAAATGATAAAGTTCTCCGTATGAATAATCGTCAATCCATAATCAATAACAAATAATAAGTATAAACCTGGGGATAGGAAGGGGCGGGGACAGGAAGTGAAGGGGACAAGAAGTGGAGGGGACAGGAAGTTAGGGGAAAAGAAGTGGAGGGGACAGGAAGAGGCGGGGACAGGAAGGAGAGGGGACAGGAAGTAGTGATAAAATACTATTAATAACAAAATGAAATAATAAATGATAAAGTTCTCCATATGAATAATCGTCAATCCATAATCAATAACAAATAATAAGTATAAACCTGGGGACAGGAAGGGGCGGGAACAGGAAGTGAAGGGGACAAGAAGTGGAGGGGACAGGAAGTTAGGGGAAAAGAAGTGGAGGGGACAGGAAGAGGCGGGGACAGGAAGGGGAGGGGACAGGAAGTAGTGATAAAATACTATTAATAACAAAATGAAATAATAAATGATAAAGTTCTCCGTATGAATAATCGTCAATCCATAATCAATAATAAATAATAAGTATAAACCTGGGGACAGGAAGGGGCGGGAACAGGAAGTGAAGGTGACAAGAAGTGGAGGGGACAGGAAGTTAGGGGAAAAGAAGTGGAGGGGACAGGAAGAGGCGGGGACAGGAAGGGGAGGGGACAGGAAGTAGTGATAAAATACTATTAATAACAAAATGAAATAATAAATGATAAAGTTCTCCATATGAATAATCGTCAATCCATAATCAATAATAAATAGTAAGTATAAACCTGGGGACAGGAAGGGGCGGGAACAGGAAGTGAAGGGGACAAGAAGTGGAGGGGACAGGAAGTTAGGGGAAAAGAAGTGGAGGGGACAGGAAGAAGCGGGGACAGGAAGGGGAGGGGACAGGAAGTAGTGATAAAATACTATTAATAACCAAATGAAACAATAAATGATAAAGTTCTCCATGTGAATAATCGTCAATCCATAATCAATAATAAATAATAAGTATAAACCTGGGGACAGGAAGGGGCGGGAACAGGAAGTGAAGGGGACAAGAAGTGGAGGGGACAGGAAGTTAGGGGAAAAGAAGTGGAGGGGACAGGAAGAGGCGGGGACAGGAAGGGGAGGGGACAGGAAGTAGTGATAAAATACTATTAATAACAAAATGAAATAATAAATGATAAAGTTCTCCGTATGAATAATCGTCAATCCAGAATCAATAACAAATAATAAGTATAAACCTGGGGACAGGAAGGGGCGGGGACAGGAAGTGAAGGGGACAAGAAGTGGAGGGGACAGGAAGTTAGGGGAAAAGAAGTGGAGGGGACAGGAAGAGGCGGGGACAGGAAGGGGAGGGGACAGGAAGTAGTGATCAAATACTATTAATAACAAAATGAAACAATAAATGATAAAGTTCTCCGTATGAATAAGCGTCAATCCATAATCAATAATAAATAATAAGTATAAACCTGGGGATAGGAAGGGGCGGGAACAGGAAGTGAAGGGGACAAGAAGTGGAGGGGACAGGAAGTTAGGGGAAAAGAAGTGGAGGGGACAGGAAGAGGCGGGGACAGGAAGGGGAGGGGACAGGAAGTAGTGATAAAATACTATTAATAACCAAATGAAACAATAAATGATAAAGTTCTCCGTATGAATAATCGTCAATCCATAATCGATAACAAATAATAAGTATAAACCTGGGGATAGGAAGGGGCGGGGACAGGAAGTGAAGGGGACAAGAAGTGGAGGGGACAGGAAGAGGCGGGGACAGGAAGGAGAGGACAGGAAGGAGAGGGGACAGGAAGTAGTGATAAAATGCTATTAATAACAAAATGAAATAATAAATGATAATCAATAATAACGTTCGCCGTATGAATAATCATCAACCAATAACAATAAGTATAGACACTAATAACTGATTGATTAAAATAAATTCATAACAGGAAATAAGAACAGGAAGTAGTAACAAATAATAAGTATAAATGCTAATAATTGATTGATGAAAATAAAGAACAAGAAATAAGAACAGGTAGTAATAAAATACTAAGAACATTAAGAACAAAATCAAATAATAAATAATAATAAATAATAACAGAAACAAATAATAAATAATAATAACAAACATCTCAGTATCAATCATCATCAATCAATAATAAATAACAAATAAAAACTATAAATTCTAATAATTGATGAAAATAAATTAATATTAATAATTAATAACAAGTTACCTGGGGACAGGAAGGGGCGGGGACAGGAAGTAGAGGGGACAAGAAGTGGAGGGGACAGGAAGAGGCAGGACAGGAAGGGGAGGGGACAGGAAGGGGCGGGGACAGGGAAAGAAAGGGACAGGGATAGGAAGGGGCGGGACAGGAAGGGAAGGGAAATGAAAGAGGACAGGAAGTGGAGGGGACAGGAAGTGAAGGGGAAGGGAAGCGGACAGGAAGGGAAGAGAATAGGAAGGGAAGGAGAAGGGAAGCGGACAGGAAGAGGGGGGAACAGGAAGGGATGGGGATAGGAAGTGGAGGGGACAGGAAGTGAAGGGGAAAGGAAAGGGACAGGAAGGCACAGGGACAGGAAGTGAAGGGGAAGGGGACAGGAAGAGGTGGGGACAGGAAGTGAAGGGGACAGAAAGGGGCGGGACAGGAAGGGAAGGGGACAGGAAGGGAAGGAGAAGGGGAGCAGACAGGAAGTGAAGGGGACAGGAAGGGGAGGAGACAGGAAGGGGAGTGGGATGTGCACGGTGCAGCGGGGAATAGAGAAGAAAGGAGAGGGGTTAAAATGGGAATTTGAACCCAACACTGACCCATAAGTGGATAGCCAAGGCTAGGACTGACCCCTAAGCCAGACCCAAGGCTAGCAGTGACCCCTAACAAAAGCCTAGCATTGACCCCTAACCATAACCCAAGCCTAGCATTGACCCCTAATCCTGACCCAAGCCTAGCATTGACCCCTAACCCAACCTTAGCACTGACCCCCAACCCAACTCTAGCACTGACCCCTAACCCTATTCCTAACCCTAACCCAACCCTAGCACTGACCCCTAACCCTAGCATTGACCCCTAACACTAGCCCAAGCCTAGTACTGACCCCTAACCCTAGCATTGACCCGTAACACTAACCCAATTCCGAACCCTAGCCCAAGCCTAGCACTGACCCCTAACCTTAACCCAAGCCTAGCATTGACCCCTAATCCTGACCCAAGCCTAGCATTGACCCCTAACCCAACCTTAGCACTGACCCCCAACCCAACTCTAGCACTGACCCCTAACCTTATTCCTAACCCTAACCCAACCCTAGCACTGACCCCTAACCCTAGCATTGACCCCTAACCCGAACCAGCTTCCAAACCCGAACCTAACCCTAGCACTGACCCCTAACCCTAGCACTGACCCCTAACCCAAGCCCAACCCTAGCACTGACCCCTAACCCTAACCCGATTTCAAACCCTAACCCAGCCCTAGCTCTGACCCCTAACCCTAACCCAACCCTAGCACTGACCCCTAACCCAACCCTAACCCTAACCCAACCCTAGCACTGACCCCTAACCTAACCCTAACCCCAACCCAACCCTAGCGCTGACCCCTAACCCTAACCTAACCCTAGCACTGACCCCTAACCCAACCCTAACCCCAACCCAACCCTAGCACTGACCCCTAACCCTAACCCAACCCCAGCACTGACCCCTAACCCAACCCTAGCATTGACCCCTAACCCAACCCTAGCGCTGACCCCTAACCTAACCCATTCGGACCCACCTTCCTCCATCATGGTGTTCCCCTTCTGAGTGACAGCCTTGATCCGGGGTTCGTGTCCGGCAATTTCCGCCTGCAAAGCCTGGTGCTTCTTTAAAAGGTTCTGGACCCCAATGAGGTCCTTGCCTGGAAGGGGGGGGGGAGAGATGACATCGTCAAATAATTATTATATGTAAATATTAAATATTAATAAATATTAATAAATATTTATTAATAAATATTAAATAATTAACAAATATTAATAAATTATTAAATATTATTAAATATTATAAATATTAATAAATAATTATCAAATAAGAAAGAAGAAGTGAGGAATAGATAACAAATACATAATTATCAATTATCAATTATCAATTGTCAATTATTATTATTATTATTTAATAATAAAGTTCTGAGGAAGTATCAATAATTGTCAATTAATAAGAAATAATGAATGAGAACAAGAACAAATAATAACTATAAATATTTAATATTCATGAATATTAATATTATATTAATACGACTATATTAATACTATTAATAATATACTAATACAAATAATTTAGTAATGATAAATAATTGGTAAGAATAAATAATAAAGTTCTCAGTATCGATAATTGTCAATTAAGAATAGCAATTAACAAATAATAGCTATAAATACTACTAATTAATCCATTACAATTAATAATAAATAATAATAAATAATATAATAATATATAAGATAAAATAAGATAAAATACAAAATTAAAAGATAAAAGATAAAATAATATAATATAAAACATGAAATAAAAATATAATATATAATATAATACAATATAACATAAAATATAAATATATAACATAATATAACAATATAAAATATTAAAAATACAATATATATATAATATAAAATTAAAATTAAAATATAAAATAATAATATAAAATATTTAAAATATAAAATGTATATAATATAAAATTAAAATTAAAATGTAATAAAATAATAAAATAAAATATTTAAAATATATAATATATATAATATAAAAAAATTAAAATGTAATAATAATAATATAAAATAATAATATAAAATATTTAAAATATAAAATGTATATAATATAAAATTAAAATTAAAATGTAATAAAATAATAAAATAAAATATTTAAAATATAAAATATATATAATATAAAAAAATTAAAATGTAATAATAATAATATAAAATAATAATATAAAATATTTAAAATATAAAATGTATATAATATAAAACTAAAATAAAAATGTAATAAAATAATAAAATAAAATATTTAAAATATAAAATATATATAATATAAAAAAATTAAAATGTAATAATAATATAAAATAATAATATAAAATATTTAAAATATAAAATGTATATAATATAAAATTAAAATTAAAATGTAATAAAATAATAAAATAAAATATTTAAAATATAAAATATATATAATATAAAAAAATTAAAATGTAATAATAATAATATAAAATAATAATATAAAATATTTAAAATATAAAATGTATATAATATAAAATTAAAATTAAAATGTAATAAAATAATAAAATAAAATATTTAAAATATAAAATATATATAATATAAAAAAATTAAAATGTAATAATATAAAATAATAATATAAAATATTTAAAATATAATATATAATATAAAATGAAAATGAAACTGTAATAAAATAATATAAAATATTTAAAATATAAAATATATATAAAATATAAAATGAAATAAAAATATAAAATATAAAAATATAAAAATAAAATATAAAATGAAAATGAAAAGGTAATAATAAAAAATATAAAATAATGATACAAAAGATAAAAGTAAAACATAAAAATATATAATAAGTTAATAGAAAACAAACCCAATGCACAGCAATTAAACCCTCGACCGATTCATTACCTCGGTTGGTGGAGGCGGCAATGGGTTCCTTCTCCCGGATCCAGGTCTCTTCGTCCTCCACATCCCGGAAGAGCTGCTGGAGGCGGAGCGAGTCGGCCAACTTCTGCTTCCGGGCCGCCATGGGGTCGCGCAGGGCCTCGTACCGCGCCCCCAGCGCCTCCTGCTTCTTCCGGATGTTTCCGGCGTCAAAATGGCCGGCCTCCTGGAACTGGCGGGCTTGGATGGCGATGCCGTCGATCCGGTCCTGGAAAGGGGTAGTCGTGCGTGAGGGGCGGCTGCGGACGGCGACCCACGGCGGAGACCCATAGACCCCGAGGAGGGGAGGAAAGGGGTGATGGGGTAGGGAAAGCCTGGGGGGGCGCCCCAAGAGCCTCTGACCCCTAAGGAGGAGAGGGGGCACCCGAGAGCCCCTGACCCCTAAGGAGGAGAGGGGGTGCCCTTAGAGCCCCTGACCCCTAAGCAGGACAGGGGGGCGCGCTGAGAGCCCCCGAACCCCTAAGGAGAGGGGGCGCCCTGAGAGCCCCTGACCCCTAAGTAGGAGAGGGGGCGCCCTGAGAGCCCGACCCCTAAGGAGGGGAGGGGGCGCCCTGAGAGCCCCTGACCCCTAAGGAGGGGAGGGGGTGCCCTGAGAGCCCCTGACCCCTAAGGAGGAGAGGGGACGACCCGAGAGCCCCTGACCCCTAAGGAGGAGAGGGGACGACCCGAGAGCCCCTGACCCCTAAGGAGGGGAGGGGGTGCCCCGAGAGCCCCTGACCCCTAAGGAGGAGAGGGGACGCCCCGAGAGCCCCTGACCCCTAAGGAGGAGAGGGGACGACCCGAGAGCCCCTGACCCCTAAGGAGGAGAGGGGGCACCCCGAGAGCCCCTGACCCCTAAGTAGGAGAGGGGGCGCCCCGAGAGCCCCTGACCCCTAAGGAGGAGAGGGGGCACCCCGAGAGCCCCTGACCCCTAAGTAGGAGAGGGGGCGCCCCGAGAGCCCCTGACCCCTAAGGGGGCACCCTGAGAGCCCCTGACCCCCTCCTTAGGGGTGCGCTGAGAGCCCCTGACCCCTAAGCAGGAGAGGGGGTGCCCTGAGAGCCCCTGACCCCTAAGTAGGAGAGGGGGCACCCTGAGAGCCCCTGACCCCTAAGGAGGGGAGGGGGCACCCGAGAGCCCCTGACCCCTAAGGAGTCAGTCCCAGAACACCATGGGGGCACCCCGAGGAAGGGGGGAAAGGGGTGACGGATGCTCCCTATCTTTGGGGTAGGGAGAACCCGTGGGGGGCACCCGGAGGACCCCTCAAAACCCTGAGGGGAGGGCATTCGGGAAAGGGGAGAGAGGCCACAGGTCTTTGGGGTACGGGGCATGGACCCCAAACCCAGTGTGGGGGCACGGTCAGCCCCAATTGAGGGGGGCAACACGAGGATCCCCCCAAAACCCAGAGGTGGGGAGAGCGGGGGGTCTTAGAAAAGGGGGAGGAGGTTGGCCCCTTTCTTTGGGGTGGGGGGCACGGCCCTGGATCCCCGTGAGGGGGCACTGTAGCCCCAATTTAGGGCACCCCAAGGAAGGCCGTGGGGGGCACTGTGGCCCCAATTCAGGGGTGCCTGAGGACCCCCCAACCCCGAGAAGGGTGAGGACCCCATGGGGGGACACAGTTGCCCCAACTGAGGGGGCACCCTGAGGAGCCCCACACCCCGGGGGGCCACAGGTCTTTGGGGTAGACCCCCAACCCCATGTGGGGGCACGGTCAGTCCCGATTGAGGGTGGCAACCCCCAACCCAGAGGGGAGAGGAGGGGGTTGAGAAAGGAGGGGGCCCCTGACCCCTAAGGAGTAGAGGGGGGCGCCCCGAGAGCCCCTGACCCCTAAGGAGAAGGGGGCACCCGAGAGCCCCGACCCCTAAGGAGTAGAGGGGGGCGCCCCGAGAGCCCCTGACCCCTAAGGAGGGGAGGGGGCGCCCCGAGAGCCCCTGACCCCTAAGGAGTAGAGGGGGGCACCCCGAGAGCCCCTGACCCCAAAGGAGGAGAGGGGACGCCCCGAGAGCCCCTGACCCCTAAGGAGGAGAGGGGACGACCCGAGAGCCCCTGACCCCTAAGGAGGAGAGGGGACGCCCTGAGAGCCCCTGACCCCTAAGTAGGAGAGGGGGTGCCCCGAGAGCCCCTGACCCCTAAGGAAAAGAGGGGGTGCCCTGAGAGCCCCTGACCCCTGAGGAGGGGACGCCCCGAAAGCCCGACCCCTAAGGAGAGGGGGCACCCCGAGAGCCCCTGACTCCTAAGGAGGAGAGGGGGCACCCCGAGAGCCCCTGACCCCTAAGGAGGAGAGGGGGCGCCCCGAGAGCCCCTGACCCCTAAGGAGAGGGGGCACCCTGAGAGCCCCTGACCCCTAAGGAGGAGAGGGGACGCCCCGAGAGCCCCTGACCCCTAAGGAGGGGAGGGGGCGCCCCGAGAGCCCCTGACCCCTAAGGAGGAGAGGGGGCGCCCTGAGAGCCCCTGACCCCTAAGGAGGGGAGGGGGGTGCTGAGAGCCCCTGACCCCTAAGTAGGGCAGGGTGTTTAGAAAAGGGGGAGGAGGTTGGCACCTCTCTTTGGGGCAGGGAGACCCCGTGAGGGGCACCCCGAGAACCCCCCCAAAACAGGTGACACTGGTTATGGGGAGGGGAGGGGGCGCCCTGAGAGCCCCCGACCCCTAAGTAGGGCAGGGTCTTCAGAAAAGGGGGAGGAGGTTGGCACCTCTCTTTGGGGCAGGGGGCACAGTCCCAGAACACCATGGGGGGCACCAAGGGGGTGACGGATGCTCCCTATCTTTGGGGTAGGGAGAACCCGTGGGGGGCACAAGTCATAAAAATATTCCATCCTTAATTTATTATTATTATTATGGTTGTTGTTTTGTTGTTGTTTATTAATTTAATAAATTAATTATTAATATTAATAAATATTAATAAATGGCACCTGGTGGACGGCCATGTAATAAATCATCATCATCATCATCATCATCATCATGATAAATATTAATAAACAACACCTGGTGGGCAGGCACATATTAAATAATAATAATAATAATAATAATAATAATAATAATAATAATAATAATAATAATGATTAATATAAATAAACGGCACCTGGTGGACGGCCACGTAATAATAATAATAATAATAATAATAATAATAATAATAATGATTAATATAAATAAACGGCACCTGGTGGACGGCCACGTAATAATAATAATAATAATAATAATAATAATAATAATAATGATTAATATAAATAAACGGCACCTGGTGGACAGCCACCTAATAATAATAATAATAATAATAATAATAATAATGATTAATATAAATAAACGGCACCTGGTGGACGGCCACGTAATAATAATAATAATAATAATAATAATAATAATAATAATAATAATAATAATAAAAAATATTAATAAACGGCACCTGGTGGGCGGCAAATAAGAATAATAAATATTATTAAAGGGCACCTGGTGGGCGGCCACGTAATATAATAATAATAATAATAATAATAATAATAATAATAATAATAATAATAATAATAATATATTATAATAGTAATAATAGTAATAATAGTAATAACAACAACAACAACAATAATAATAATTATTATTATTATTAAAGGGCACCTGGTGGGCGGCCACGTAATATAATAATAATATTAATAATAATAATAATAATAATAATAATTATTATTATTATTATTATTATTATTATTATTATTATTATTATTATTAAACGGCACCTGGTGGGCGGCAACCTAATAATAATAATAATAATAATAATAATAATAATAATAAAATATTAATAAACGGCACCTGGTGGGCGGCAACCCAATAATAATAATAGTAATAATAATAATAATAATAATAATAATAATAATAATAAATATTAATAAAGGGCACCTGGTGGGCGGCCACGTCGGCCTCCAGGAGGGCGTGTTTCTTCTGGAGGTTCTGGACGTTGGTGAGGTCCTTCCCGTAATCGTCCGAGGCCAGGTGACCTTCGACCTCGTAGAGCCACAACTCAATGTCCTCCACGTTGCGGTTGAATTGCTGCTGCTGGTTGGCTTCGCGCAGCTTGACCCCTGGGGCGGGGGGAACGAGGGGGCGGTTTAATAGTAGTAGTAATGGTAAGAGTAACTGAAACAATAATAGCAGCAATAAACAATAGTAATAGTAGTAGTACTAATAAGTAATAGTAAGAAGTAGTAATAGTAGTAATAATATCAATAAAAATAAAAATAAAATAGTGATAGTAGTAATAATAAGTAATAGTAATAGTAATAAGTTGTTGTTGTTGTTGTTGTAGTAGTAGTAGTAGTAGTAGTAATAATAATAATAATAATAATAATAATAATAATAATAATAAAATAGTAGTAATAAGTAATATAATAATAATAATAATAATAATAATAATAATAATAATAATAATAATAATTAGTAGTAGTAGTAGTAGTAATAATAAGTAATAGTAATAGTAATAGTAATAATAAAAATAATAAAAATAGTAGTAACAATAAGTAATAGTATAATAATAATAATAATAATAACAACAACAACAATAATAATAAATAGTAATAATAATAAGTAATAGTAATAGTAATAGTAGTAGTAGTAGTAATAATAATAATAATAATAATAATAATAATAATAATAAATAGTAATAATAATAAGTAATAGTAGTAGTAGTAGTAGTAATAATAATAATAATAATAATAATAATAATAATAATAATAGTAATAATGATAAGTAATAGTAATAGTAATAATAAGTAATAGTAATATGTAATAGTAGTAGTAGTATCAGCAATAAGAATAGTAATAGTAGTAATAATAAGTAATAAGTAATAGTAATAAGTAATACGTAATAGTAATACGTAATAGTAGTAATAATAAGTAATAGTAATAAGCAATAGTAATAAATAAGTAGTAGTAGTAGTAGTAAAAATAAAATAGTAATAGTAATAGTAAGTAATATGTAATAGTAATAAGTAAAAGTAATAAGTAATAAGTAGTAGTAACAACAACAACAACAACAACAACAACAACAACAACAACAACAACAACAACTTAGTAGCAGTAGCAATATAGTAATAGTGGTGGTGGTGGTAGAGTAGTAATAGTAATAGTAATAGTAATAGTAATAGTAATAGTAATAAAAGTAGTAGTAAACAACAACAACAACTACTACTACTACTACTACTACTACAGTAATAATAGTAATGGTAGTAGTAGTAATGATTACGTCTGCTCCCCCTGCCCGACCTTTTACCTCCATGGCAAGGCAGTATATAAATCCAAATTCTAATAATAGTAATAATAGTAATAGCAGCAGCAGTAATAGCAATACGACTACTAGTAGTAGTAACAATAACTGTAATCATTATCCACGTCTGCTCCCCGCGCCCGACCTTTCAGCTCCGTGGCAGGGCAGTACTAATAATACTCCCAATACATACTAATAATACTCCTAATACATACTAATAATACTACAACTAATAACAATAGCAATAATACTCCTAATACATACTCCTAATACATACTAATAATAAGACTAATAGCAATAGTAACACTAATAATACTCCAAATACATACTAATAATCCTCCTAATACATACTAGTAATAATACTAATACTAATA
>NC_138504.1:51078101-51080601 GCF_964252035.2 Podarcis erhardii | reverse complement strand
ACACAAAAAAACGTACCGCGTCCCTCCGGCTCGAAACGTCCTCTTTGGCATAGTGATTGTTCTGCATCAGCTTGGTGGCAAATTCGTCCAGGGCCTGAAAATGGAAATTAAAAAGGAAAAATTAAAAAGGAAAATGACCCTTAATACTGTAAAAATGATGAAAATCAAATTTGAATTACTCAAAACAGAACAACAGCAGCAATAAGAACAACCACATTTACAATTTGAAATATTTCCTTTATTTCAAAAGGAAAGGGAAATGGTTAAAATTGAAATTAGAAAATTCGGACTCGGAAAATGAAAATTGCTAAAATGGAAACGATTGAAATGGAAACCGAAATTAAAATGAAAATTGAAAAGGGAGGGAAAGGATTAAAATTGAAGTGATAAATTATTAGCATGAAAATGAAAATGGAAATGATTGAAATGGAAACCGAAATGAAAATGAAAATTAAAAAGGGAGGGGAAATGATTAAAATGGAAGTGATAAATTATTACCATGAAAATGGAAATGGAAATGATTGAAATGGAAACCGAAATTAAAATGAAAATTAAAAAGTTACGGGAAATGATTAAAATTGACATGATAAATTATTACCATGAAAATGAAAATGGAAATGATTAAAATGGAAATGATTGAAATGGAAACCGAAATTAAAATGAAAATTAAAAAGGGAGGGGAAATGATTAAAATTGACATGATAAATTATTACCATGAAAATGGAAATTATGAAAATGGAAATGATTAAAACGGAAATTATAGGAAAATTAAATAGGAAAATGACCATTATTAACGTGACAATGATGACCGTGAAAATCAAAATGGAAGTGGAAATTGTGAAAATGTTAATAATTAAAAGGGAAATTCTTGAAATGGAAATTATAGGAAAATGACCATTATTAATGTGAAAATGATAAATTATTGATAAATTATTACCATGAAAATGGAAATTATGAAAATGGAAATTATTAAAACGGAAATTATAGGAAAATTAAATAGGAAAATGACCATTATTAACGTGACAATGATGACCGTGAAAATCAAAATGGAAGTGGAAATTGTGAAAATGTTAATAATTAAAATGGAAATTATTAAAATGGAAATTATTAAAACAGAAATGGAATTTATAGGGGGGGAAATAGGAAAACAACCATTTTTGCCGTGAAAATGATGACCGTGAAAATTAAAATGGAAGTGGGAATTGTTAAAATGTTAATAATTAAAATGGAAATTATTAAAACAGAAATGGAATTTATAGGCGGGAAAATAGGAAAACAACCATTTTTACCGTGAAAATGATGACCGTGAAAATTAAAATGGAAGTGGGAATTGTTAAAATGTTAATAATTAAAATGGAAATTATTAAAATGGAAATTATTAAAAAAGAAATGGAATTTATAGGGAGGAAATAGGAAAACAACCATTTTTACCGTGAAAATGATGACCGTGAAAATTAAAATGGAAGTGGAAATTGTTAAAATGTTAATAATTAAAATGGAAATTCTGGAAATGGAAATTATAGGAAAATGACCATTATTCACGTGAAAATGATGAGCGTGAAAATTAAAATGGAAGTGGGAATTGTGAAAATGTTAATAATTAAAATGGAAATTCTGGAAATGGAAATTATAGGAAAATGACCATTATTCACGTGAAAATGATGACCGTGAAAATTAAAATGGAAGTGGGAATTGTTAAAATGTTAATAATTAAAATGGAAATTATGGAAATGGAAATTATAGGAAAATGACCATTATTCACGTGAAAATGATGAGCGTGAAAATTAAAATGGAAGTGGGAATTGTTAAAATGTTAATAATTAAAATGGAAATTCTGGAAATGGAAATTATAGGAAAATGACCATTATTCACGTGAAAATGATGAGCGTGAAAATTAAAATGGAAGTGGGAATGGTTAAAATGTTAATAATTAAAATGGAAATTATGGAAATGGAAATTATAGGAAAATGACCATTATTCATGTGAAAATGATGACCGTGAAAATTAAAATGGAAGTGGGAATTGTGAAAATGTTAATAATTAAAATGGAAATTATGGAAATGGAAATTATAGGAAAATGACCATTATTCACGTGAAAATGATGACCGTGAAAATTAAAATGGAAGTGGGAATTGTTAAAATGTTAATAATTAAAATGGAAATTATGGAAATGGAAATTATAGGAAAATGACCATTATTCACGTGAAAATGATGAGCGTGAAAATTAAAATGGAAGTGGGAATTGTGAAAATGTTAATAATTAAAATGGAAATTCTGGAAATGGAAATTATAGGAAAATGACCATTATTCACGTGAAAATGATGAGCGTGAAAATTAAAATGGAAGTGGGAATTGTGAAAATGTTAATAATTAAAATGGAAATTCTGGAAATGGAAATTATAGGAAAATGACCATTATTCACGTGAAAATGATGACCGTGAAAATTAAAATGGAAGTGGGAATTGTTAAAATGTTAATAATTAAAATGGAAATTCTGGAA
>NC_138504.1:51058101-51075601 GCF_964252035.2 Podarcis erhardii | reverse complement strand
CAATATATATTTTACATATATAATAGATTTCACATCATGATATTAAAAATATTCTATTCTATTAAATATATATTTTACATATATAATAGATTTTACATCATGATATTAAAAATATTCTATTCAACATATAATAGATTTCACATCATGATATTAAAAATATTCTATTCTATTCAATATATATTTTACATATATAATAGATTTTACATCATGATATTAAAAATACTCTATTTTATTTAATATATAATATTTAAAATATTCAATTCTATGCAATATATAATAGATTTCACATCATGATATTAAAAATATTCAATATATATTTTGCACAATGATATTAAAATATTCTATTCGATTCAATATATTTTACATCACCATATTTAAAATATTCTATTCTATAAAACATATAATATTGAACGATATTAAAAATATTAAATGTAATTTGCTCCGGGTTCGAGTCCTGACCTCTTGTTTGCTCATCCAATTGTCGACTTGTTCGGTGTCCCGGTAGAATAGTTGGAGATCCATGCACTGTTCGTATTGTTGGCGCCGGACTTCCCACAATTCCAAGAGGGCGGCCCGCTCCTCGGATAGGACGGTCAGCTGGGGGGCGGAGAGAGGTCAGAGGTCAGAGGTCGGGGCGGGGAAACGAGAGAGAAACGGGTTTTGGGGGGGCGAAATGTTTAAAAGTACATTTGTTAAACTAATTAAAATAATTAAATGAAATTAAATTACAGTAAATTAAATGAAATGAAATTACAATAAATTAAATAAAAATAAAATAATTAAATTAAATTACAATAGATTAGAATAAAATCAAATAAAATAATTAAATTCAATTAAATAACAATAAATTAAATGAAATTAAATTACAATAAATTTAATTAAATTAAATTACAATAAATTAAATTACAATAAAATAATTCAATTAAATTACAATAGATTAGAATAAAATCAAATAAAATAATTAAATTCAATTAAATAACAATAAATTAAATTCAATTAAATTACAATAAATTAAATTACAATAAAATAAAATAATTAAATTAAATTACAATAGATTAGAATAAAATCAAATAAAATAATTAAATTCAATTAAATAACAATAAATTCAATTCAATTAAATAACAATAAATTAAATTAAATTAAATTAAATTACAATAAAATAAAATAATTAAATTACATTACAATAAATTAAAATAAGATAAAATAAAATAAAATAATTAAATTCAATTAAATTACAATAAAAAAAATTTAAATTAAATTAAATTACAGTAAATTAAAATTAAATTAAATTAAATAAAAAATTAAATTAAAATAAATTAAAATAAAATAAAAAAATTAAATTAAATTAAATTACAACAAATTAAAATAAAATAAAATAAAATAATTAAATTAAATTAAATTTTAAAAAAGATTATTTTGGGGAGATGATATCTAATGAATAGAATAACAACGTGGAAATTAAAAAAAACGGATTTTGGGGGTGGGGGGATATGATAATTAACGAATGGGGAAAAACGAGGTTTAAAAAATGTCGAGTTGTCAAAAATTTGGGGGAAATGACAATGGAAAAATGTAAAAAATAAAAATGAATAGAAATGAGAGCTGGGAAATTATAACCCCCAATGCCTGACCTCTAACCCTAACCCTGACCCCTAACCCCGATTACCTGACCCCTAACGCCAACCCCACCCCGAAGGCCTAACCTCTAACCCCTAATACCTGACTTCTAACCTTTACCTCTAACTCGAACCCCCAACCCTAAGGCCTGACCTCTAACCCTAACACAAACCCCTAACCCCCAATACCTGACCCCTAACCTCAATGCCTGACCTCTAGCCCTGACCCCTAACTCGAACTCCCAACCCTAAGGCCTAACCTCTAACCCTAACCCCTAACCCCCAGTGTCTGACCTCTAACCCCCAACCCTAAGGCCTAACCTCTAACCCTAACACAAACCCCTAACCCCTAATTCCTGACCCCTAACCTCAATGCCTGACCTCTAACCCTGACCCCTAACTCAAACCCCCAACCCTAAGGCCTGACCCCTAACCTTAACACAAACCCCTAACCCCTAAGGCCTGACCTCTAACCCTAACACAAACCCCTAACCCCTAACCCTGACCTCTAACACAAACCCCTAACCCCCAGTGCCTGACCTCTAACCCTTGCCTCTAACTCTAACCTTTGACCCTAAGTCGTAACCTCTAACACAAACCCCCAATGCCTGACCCCTAACCCTAACCCCCAATGCCTGAACTCTAACCCTGATCCCTAACTCAAACTCCCAACCCTAAAGCCCAACCTCTAACTCTAAGCCCCGATGCCTGACCTCTAACCCTAACACAAACCCCTAACCCCTAATACCTGACCGCTAACCCCAATGCCTGACCTCTAACCCTAACACAACCCCTAACCCCAATGCCTGACCTCTAACCCTTGCCTCTAACTTGAACCCCCAACCCAAAGGCCTGACCTCTAACACTAACACAAACCCATGACCCCTTACCCTAAGGTCTGACCTCTAACCCTAACGCAAACCCCTAACCCCAATGCCTGACCTCTAACCCTGACCTCTAACTCTAACACAAACGCCTAACCCCCAGTGCCTGACCTCTAACCCTGACCTCTAACTTGAACCCCCAACCTAAGGCCTAGCCTCTAACCTCTAACCCCTAACCCCCAGTGTCTGACCTCTAACCCCCAACCCTAAGGCCTGACCTCTAACCCTAACACAAACCCCTAACCCCTAATACCTGACCCCTAACCTCAATGCCTGACCTCTAAACCTGACCCCTAACTCGAACCCCCAACCCTAAGGCCTAACCTCTAACCTTAACACAAACCCGGGACCCCTAACCCTAATGTCTGACCTCTAACCCGAACGCAAGCCCCTAACCCCTAATTCCTGTCCCCTAACCTCAATGCCTGACCTCTAACCCTGACCCCTAACTCGAACTCCCCACCCTAAGGCGTAACCTCTAACCCCTAATACCTGACTTCTAACCTTTACCTCTAACTCGAACCCCCAACCCTGACCTCTAACTCTAACACAAACCCCTAACTCCCAATGCCTGAGCTCTAACCCTAAAACAACCCCCTAACCCCTAAGACCTGACCCCTAACCCCCACCCCACCCCTAAGGCCTGACCTCTAACCCTAACACAAACCCCTAACCCCTAATTCCTGACCCCTAACCTCAATGCCTGACCTCTAACCCTGACCCCTAACTCAAACTCCCAACCCTAAGGCCTGACCTCTAACCCTAACACAAACCCCTAACCCCCAGTGTCTGACCTCTAACCCCCAACCCTAAGGCCTGACCTCTAACCCTAACACAAACCCCTAACCCCCAGTGTCTGACCTCTAACCCCCAACCCTAAGGCCTGACCTCTAACCCTAACACAAACCCCTAACCCCTAATTCCTGACCCCTAACCTCAATGCCTGACCTCTAAACCTGACCCCCTAACTCGAACTCCCAACCCTAAGGCCTAACCTCTAACTCTAACCCCCAATGCCTGACCTCTAACCCTAACACAACCCCCTAACCCCAATGCCTGACCTCTAACCCTTGCCTCTAACTTGAACCCCCAACCCAAAGGCCTGACCTCTAACACTAACACAAACCCATGACCCCTAACCCTAAGGTCTGACCTCTAACCCTAACGCAAACCCCTAACCCCAATGCCTGACCTCTAACCCTGACCTCTAACTCTAACACAAACCCCTAACCCCCAGTGCCTGACCTCTAACCCTGACCTCTAACTTGAACCCCCAACCTAAGGCCTAGCCTCTAACCTCTAACCCCTAACCCCCAGTGTCTGACCTCTAACCCCCAACCCTAAGGCCTGACCTCTAACCCTAACACAAACCCCTAACCCCTAATACCTGACCCCTAACCTCAATGCCTGACCTCTAACCCTGACCCCTAACTCGAACCCCCAACCCTAAGGCCTATCCTCTAACCTTAACACAAACCCGGGACCCCTAACCCTAATGTCTGACCTCTAACCCGAACGCAAACCCCTAACCCCTAATACATGACCCCTAACCTCAATGCCTGACCTCTAACCCTTACCTCTAACTCGAACCCCCAACCCTAAGGCCTAGCCTCTAACCCTAACACAAACCCGCGACCCCTAACCCTAATGTCTGACCTCTAACCCGAACGCAAACCCCTAACCCCTAACCTCAATGCCTGACCTCTAACCCTGACACCTAACTCGAACCCCCAACCCTAAGGCCTAACCTCTAACCTTAACACAAACCCCTAACCCCTAATGCCTGACCTCTAACCCTTACCTCTAACTCGAACCCCCAACCCTAAGGCCTAGCCTCTAACCCTAACACAAACCCATGACCCCTAACCCTAATGTCTGACCTCTAACCCTGACCTCTAACACAAACCCCTAACCCCCAGTGCCTGACCTCTAACCCTTGCCTCTAACTCTAACCTTTGACCCTAAGTCGTAACCTCTAACACAAACCCCCAATGCCTGACCCCTAACCCTAACCCCCAATGCCTGACCTCTAACCCTGACCCCTAATTCAAACTCCCAACCCTAAGGCCTAACCTCTAACTCTAAGCCCCGATGCCTGACCTCTAACCCTAACACAAACCCCTAACCCCTATTACCTGACCCCTAACCCCCAACCCCATCCGAAGGCCTAACCTCTAACCCCTAATACCTGACTTCTAACCTTTACCTCTAACTCGAACGCCCAACCCTAAGGCCTGACCTCTAACCTGAACACAAACCCCTAACCCCTAATGCCTGACCTCTAACCCTAACACAAACCCCTAACCCCAATGCCTGACCTCTAACCCTAACACAAACCCCTAACCCCAATGCCTGACCTCTAACCCTGACCTCTAACCCGAACACAAACCCCTAACCCCCAGTGCCTGACCTCTAACCCTAACCCCTAACCCCCAATGCCTGACCTCTAACCCTTGCCTCTAACTCGAACCCCCAACCCTAAGGCCTGACCTCTAACCTGAACACAAACCCCCAACCCTAAGGCCTGACCTCTAACCCTAACACAAACCCCTAACCCCAATGCCTGACCTCTAACCCTAACACAAACCCCTAACCCCAATGCCTGACCTCTAACCCTGACCTCTAACCCGAACACAAACCCCTAACCCCCAGTGCCTGACCTCTAACCCTAACCCCTAACCCCCAATGCCTGACCTCTAACCCTTGCCTCTAACTTGAACCCCCAACCCTAAGGCCTGACCTCTAACCTTAACACAAACCCCTAACCCCCAATGCCTGACCTCTAACCCTAACACAACCCCCTAACCCCTAATACCTGACCCCTAACCCCCACCCCAACCCTAAGGCCTAACCTCTAACCCTAACCCCTAACCCCTGGCCCCTAACCTCAATGCCTGACCACTAACCCTGACCTCTAACTCAAACCCCCAACCCTAAGGCCTAGCCTCTAACCTGAACACAAACCCATGACCCCTAAGCCTAATGTCTGACCTCTAACCCGAACGCAAACCCCTAACCCCAATGCCTGACCTCTAACCCTTACCTCTAACCACAACCCCTAATTCCTGACCCCTAACCTCAATGCCTGTCCTCTAACCCTGACCCCTAACTCAAACTCCCAACCCTAAGGCCTAACCTCTAACTCTAACCCCCAATGCCTGACCTCTAACCCTAACGCAAACCCCTAACCCCCAATGCCTGACCTCTAACCCTAACCCAAACCCCTAACCCCCAATGCCTGACCTCTAACTTGACCTCTAACTCAAACTCCCAACCCCAAGGCCTGACCTCTAACCCTAACCCAAACCCCTAACCCCCAATGCCTGACCTCTAACTCGAACCCCCAACCCTAAGGCCTAACCTCTAACACAAACCCCTAACCCCTAATACCTGACCCCTAACCCCCACCCCAAACCTGACCTCTAACCCTAACATAACCCCTAACCCCCAAGGCCTGACCTCTAACCCCACCTAATTTTCCAATAATTTCCTCTATAATTTCCCAATAATTTCTCAACAATTCCCTAATAATTTCCCAACAATTCCCTAATAATTTCCCAATAACTTCCCTAATAATTTCCCAATAACTTCCCAACAATTTCCCAATAATTTCCTAACAACTTCTCAATAATTTCCTCAACAATTTCCCAATAATTTCTCAACAATTCCCATATAATTTCCTAATAATTTCCCAATAATTCCCTAATAATTTCTCAGTAACTTCTCAACCATTTCCTCAATAATTCCCTAATAATTTCCCAATAATTTCTCAATTATTTCCCAATAATTTCCTCAATTATTTCCCAATAATTTCCTCAATTATTTCCTAATAATTTCCCAACACTTTCTCAATAATTTCCCAACAATTTCTCGATAATTTCCCAACAATCTCCTAATAATTTCCCAACAATTTCCAAATACTTTCCCAACGATTTCTCACTAATTTCCCAATAATTCCCTAACAATTTCTCAATAATTTCCCAATAATTTCTCAATAATTCCCTACTAATTTCCCAACAATTTCCAAATAATTCCCCAATAATTACTTAATAATTTTCTAAAAATTTTCTAAAATTTTCCAAATAATTCCCTAATAATTCCCTAATAATTCCCTACTAATTTCCCAATAATTCCCTAATGATTTCCCAATAATTTCCTAATAATGTCCTAATACCTTCTCAATAATTTTCTAATAATTTCCTAATAATTTAACCATTACCTTCTCTCTGACTTCCACAGACGCATAATGTCCGGCTGCAAGGAGAGCTTGACCCGATTCATCGGCCGACTTGAAACTATCTTCGTGAGCGTCAATTTCTCCCTGCAGGGGAAAATTTCGATTTAAATAAAATTAATCGGGTAATAAACAGCAATAAAATAAATGGATGAGCTGAAAGGGTTGTAAACGGAATGTTATCCTGGAGAAATTTAATACGGTATTTGGAATAAATTAAATTTAAAAATTGTAAAATTAAGTTGAATCAATGTCGTTTAAAAATGGATAAAAATCAAATTCTGGAAACGTCGTTTAAAAATGGATAAGAATCAAATATAATAAATGTCATTTTAAAGTACATAAAAATTAAACGTAACAAACGTCATTTAGAAATGCTTAAAAATTGAATTCAATCAATGTCATTTTAAAATGCGTAAAAATTAAATGTAACAAAGGTCATTTAGAAATGAATAAAGATCAAATTCAATAAATGTCATTTAAAAGTGCATAAAAACTGAATTTAATAAACGTCATTTAAAAATGAAAAAAAATTAAAAGTAACAAATGTCTTTTAAAAATGAACAAAAATCAAATTCCACAAATGTCACTTAAAAATGCATAAATTGAATGTAACAAATGTCATTTAAAAATGCATAAAAATTAAACGTAACAAATGTCATTTAAAAAGGTATAAAAATTAAATTTAATAAATGTCATTTAAAAATGAATAAAAATTAAGTTTAATGTCTAAAAATGTATAAAAATTAAATTTAATGTCATTTAGAAAGGCATAAAAATTAAATTTAATGTCATTTAGAAAGGCATAAAAATTAAATTGAATGTCATTTAAAAATGCATAAAAGGCATAAAAATGAAATTTAATGCCATTTAAAAATGCATAAAAATGAAATTTAATGTCATTTAGAAATGCATAAAAATTAAATTTAACGTCATTTAGACATGCATAAAAATTAAGTTTAATGTCATTTAGACATGCATAAAAATTAAGTTTAATGTCATTTAAAAAGGCATAAGAATTAAATTTAGCATCATTTAGAAAGGCATACAAATTAAATTGAATGTCATTTAAAAAGGCATAAAAAATAAATTTAATGTCATGTAAAAATTAATAAAATTGGATTTGCTGACGCCGAAAGAATATTTACTGCTAAATTTAATTTTTATTTATTTTCTAATGACATTTTAAAATTCAATTTAAATTTTATGCCTTTTAAAATGACATTGCTGCTGCTACCTTGTGTTCCTGATGACGGTCAAGAAGGGCTTCCGCGCCGGCGACATCGTTAGCCAGTTCGTCAGCGTTGATCAAAGCCTTCATTTCGGTTACCCAGCTGGTGAGATCACGGAAATCGGCCAGGAATCGCTGCAGGCTTTGGGGGGGGCAGATTTTGGGGGGAAATATATTTATTTAATAAAAATAATAATAATTAATTGAGAAATAAAAATCAATAAAGTCAATTGATACAATTAAATAAAGGAATAAATTTCGTTCATTAATAATATTAATAATTCATTAACAAAAATCCATCAGATTCATTAATAAAAATAAAGAAACGAAAGTCATGAAATTAATTCGATGAATTAATAAATATCCATCAGATTCATTCATAAAATGAAAGAAACTAAAGTAATAAAATTAATGCGATTAATTTATAAAAATCCATCAAATTCATTAATAAAGTTAAAGAAACTAAAGTAATATAATTAATTAATAAAAATGAATGAGATTCATTGATAAAAATAAAGAAACTAAAGCAATATAATTAATAAAAACGAATGGAATTCATTGATAAAATTAAAGAAAGTAAAGCAATATAATTAATTAATAAAAACGAATGGGATTCATTGATAAAATTAAAGAAACTATAAAGTAATATAATTAATTAATAAAAAGGAATGCGATTCATTCATAAAGTTAAAGAAACTAAAGCAATATAATTAATAAATAAAAACGAATGGGACTCATTCATAAAATTAAAGAAACTAAAGTAATAAAAATGAATGATTTAATTAATTAAAAAAGATTTCTGCCAAGTCAGAAAATGAATTTAAAAAATTAAAGAAACAAAAGTAACAAAATTAATCTGATGAATTAATAAAAATCCATCAGGTTCGTTCATAAAATTAAAGAAACTAGGGTAATATAATTAATTAATAAAAACGAATGAGATTCATTCATAAAATGAAAGAAACTAAAGTAATAAAATTAATCCGATGAATTAATAAAAATCCATCCGATTCATTCAGAAAATGAAATAAGCTAAAGTAATATAATTAATAAAATTCCATCCGGTTCATTCATAAAATGAAAGAAACTAAAGTAATATAATCCATTAATAAAAATCCATCTGATTCATTCATAAAATGAAAGAAACAAAAGTAATATAATTAATAAAAATCCATCCGGTTCATTCATAAAATGAAAGAAACTAAAGTAATATAATCAATTAATGAGAATCCATCCAGTTCATTCATAAAATGAAAGAAACAAAAGTAATATAATTAATAAAAATCCATCCGGTTCATTCATAAAATGAAAGAAACTAAAGTAATATAATCAATTAATGAGAATCCATCCGGTTCATTCATAAAATGAAAGAAACGAAAGTAATATAATCAATTAATGAGAATCCATCCGGTTCATTCATAAAATGAAAGAAACTAAAGTAATATAATCAATGAATAAAAATCCAACCGGTTCATTCATAAAATGAAAGAAACTAATGTAATATAATCAATTAATAAAAATCCATCTGGTTCATTCATAAAATGAAAGAAACTAAAGTAATATAATTAAACTAAAGTAAAATTAAACTCAAGTAATAAAATTAATCCAATTAATAAAAATCCATCCGATTCATTCATAAAATGAATGAAACTAAAATAATATAATTAATTAATAAAAATCCATCCGGTTCATTCATAAAATGAATGAAAATAAAGTAATATAATTAAACTAAAGTAAAATTAAACTAAAGTAATAAAATTAATCCAATGATTAAAAATCCATCCGATTCATTCATAAAATGAAAGAAACGAAAGTAATATAATCAATGAATAAAAATCCATCCGGTTCATTCATAAAATGAAAGAAACGAAAGTAATATAATCAATTAATAAAAATCCATCCGGTTCATTCATAAAATGAAAGAAACTAATGTAATATAATCAATTAATAAAAATCCATCTGGTTCATTCATAAAATGAAAGAAACTAAAGTAATATAATTAAACTAAAGTAAAATTAAACTCAAGTAATAAAATTAATCCAATTAATAAAAATCCATCCGATTCATTCATAAAATGAATGAAACTAAAATAATATAATTAATTAATAAAAATCCATCCGGTTCATTCATAAAATGAATGAAAATAAAGTAATATAATTAAACTAAAGTAAAATTAAACTAAAGTAATAAAATTAATCCAATGATTAAAAATCCATCCGATTCATTCATAAAATGAAAGAAACGAAAGTAATATAATCAATTCATAAAAATCCATCCGATTCATTCATAAAATGAAAGAAACGAAAGTAATATAATCAATGAATAAAAATCCATCCGGTTCATTCATAAAATGAAAGAAACGAAAGTAATATAATCAATGAATAAAAATCCATCCGGTTCATTCATAAAATGAAAGAAACTAATGTAATATAATCAATTAATAAAAATCCATCTGGTTCATTCATAAAATGAAAGAAACTAAAGTAATATAATTAAACTAAAGTAAAATTAAACTCAAGTAATAAAATTAATCCAATTAATAAAAATCCATCCGATTCATTCATAAAATGAATGAAACTAAAATAATATAATTAATTAATAAAAATCCATCCGGTTCATTCATAAAATGAATGAAAATAAAGTAATATAATTAAACTAAAGTAAAATTAAACTAAAGTAATAAAATTAATCCAATGATTAAAAATCCATCCGATTCATTCATAAAATGAAAGAAACGAAAGTAATATAATCAATGAATAAAAATCCATCCGATTCATTCATAAAATGAAAGAAACGAAAGTAATATAATCAATGAATAAAAATCCATCCGGTTCATTCATAAAATGAAAGAAACGAAAGTAATATAATCAATGAATAAAAATCCATCCGATTCATTCATAAAATGAAAGAAACGAAAGTAATATAATCAATGAATAAAAATCCATCCGGTTCATTCATAAAATGAAAGAAACGAAAGTAATATAATCAATGAATAAAAATCCATCCGATTCATTCATAAAATGAAAGAAACGAATGTAATATAATCAATGAATAAAAATCCATCTGGTTCATTCATAAAATGAAAGAAACTAAAGTAATATAATTAAACTAAAGTAAAATTAAACTCAAGTAATAAAATTAATCCAATTAATAAAAATCCATCCGATTCATTCATAAAATGAATGAAACTAAAATAATATAATTAATTAATAAAAATCCATCCGGTTCATTCATAAAATGAATGAAAATAAAGTAATATAATTAAACTAAAGTAAAATTAAACTAAAGTAATAAAATTAATCCAATGATTAAAAATCCATCCGATTCATTCATAAAATGAAAGAAACGAAAGTAATATAATCAATTCATAAAAATCCATCCGATTCATTCATAAAATGAAAGAAACGAAAGTAATATAATCAATGAATAAAAATCCATCCGGTTCATTCATAAAATGAAAGAAACGAAAGTAATATAATTAATAAAAATTAAAATTAATAAAAGGGGTGAAACTGGGCCGCCCCCTCACCGGTAGGAGTCGTTCAGGTGGGCGTGTCTCTCGGCCGCCCGGGTGCGAATCTGCTCCCAGTTGGCCACCAGCTCCTCCCGTTTCACGTGGATCTGGGGGGCGTTGGGGGGGTGCGACTTCTGAAGGCGGTCGGCTTCGGCCCCCAGAGCCTTGACCTGGGGGGAGGAGAAACGGAGGAGAATGAAAGCGGATTCTCGCAAATATCAGAATTTAATATTGTAAGAATGAAAATAAAATATTAATAGAATAATACCTAATAATATTAATAAAATAATACATAATATTATATATACATAAAAAATTTATATATAATACTATTATATATAAAATAATACACACACACACACGTATGTATCATTCATTAACTCCTATTCATCTTCATTCATTCATTAACCTCTATTCATCTTTATATGAATTTATATATATATATAAAATTTATATATAATATTATATATATTGTTATATATAAAATTATACACACACCTACCTATATATTTCATTCATTAACTCCTATTCATTCATCCATTAACCTCTATTCATCTTTATATGAATTTATATATATATATAAAATTTATATATAATATTATTATATATAAAATAATACACACACACACCTATATATATCATTCATTAACTCCTATTCATCTTTATTCATCCATTAACTTCTATTCATCTTTATACGAATTTATATATATATATATATAATTTATATATAATATTATTATATATAAAATAATACACACACACACACACATATATATATCATTCATTCACTCCTATTCATCTTTATTCATTCATTTCTATTCATCTTCATATCAATTTATATATATATATAATATTTATATATAATATTATAATATATAACATAATACACACACACACAAAGATATATATATCATTCATTAACTCCTATTCATCTTCATTCATTAACTTCTATTCATCTTTATATGAATTTTTTTATATATATATATATAAAATTTATATTATATATAAAATAATACACACACACATATGTATATATCATTCATTAACTCCTATTCATCTTTATGTGAATATATATATATATATATTATTTTATAATAATATATATATATATATATATTATATATATATATAATTTATGTTATTATACTACATTGTTATATTATTATATTCCTATTCGTATTTATTATAATACTAATACTATAATACTAGAATTATTAGTAATCCGAATACTATAGTACTATAATAGTATTATAGTATTATTAGTAATCCGAATACTATAGTACTATAATAGTATTACTAGCAATACCAATACCATAATACCAATACTAGTATTATTAGTAATACCAATAACATAATACCACAATACCAACACTAGTATTATTAGTAATACTATAATACTATCATACTGATACTAGTATTACTAATAATACATATATATCTATATATTTGTATTATTCTATAAAAACGGACGCAAAGAAATTTAAATTAAACATCCGCAATGTAAGACGCCCCCCCAATTTTGGACTTTCTTTTTTTCAGGGGGAAAACCTTGTCTTATACACGGAAAAATACAGGAATAATTACTCTGATTTAGGGAAATGGGGGGAGGTGTATCCATGTCTAAGACGCCCCCCCCCAATTCAGCGGAAAAGCTCGTCTTATACATGGAAAAATACGGTAATGATTTAAGAAAATGGGGGGTGTATAAGACGAGCCCCCCCTGAAAAAATACAGGCCCCTTAGACACAGAAAAATATGGGCGCCTTATAGACGGAAAATACGGGCGCCTTATAGATGGAGAAATACGGGTGTCTTATACACGGAAAAATACGGGCGCCTTATAGACAGAAAAATACGGGTTTCTTCTACACAGAAAAATACGTGCATCTTCACGGAAAAATACGGTAATGATTTCAGAAAATGGGGGGTGTATAAGACGAGCCCCCCCTGAAAAAATACAGGCCCCTTGGACACAGAAAAATACGGGCGCCTTATAGACGGAAAAATACGGGTGTCTTGTACACGGAAAAATATGGGCGCCTTATAGACAGAAAAATATGGGCGCCTTATAGATGGAGAAATACGGGTGTCTTGTACACGGAAAAATATGGGCGCCTTATAGACAGAAAAATACGGGCGCCTTATAGATGGAGAAATACGGGAGTCATACACGGAAAAATATGGGCGCCTTATAGATGGAGAAATACGGGTGTCGTACACGGAAAAATACGGGCGCCTTATAGACAGAAAAATACGGGCGCCTTATAGATGGAGAAATACAGGTGTCTTGTACACGGTAAAATACGGGCACCTTATAGACGGAAAAATACGGGCGCCTTATAGATGGAGAAATACGGGCGTCTTATACACGGAAAAATACGGGCGTCAAAAACAGAAAAATATGGTAAATGTTTGGAAAAAGCTTCCTGCTCTATATAGACGACATCCTGTTCTAAACCCCGCCCTCTTCCCCGATTGGTCCAATCGAGCGCCAGCCCTGCCCACCTTCCTGCTCTACACGGACGACTTCCTGTTTAAGCCCCGCCCTCTTCCCCGATTGGGCCAACCGAGCGCTGGCCCCGCCCACCTTCCTGCTCTACACGGACGACTTCCTGTTTAAGCCCCGCCCTCTTCCCCGATTGGGCCAACCGAGCGCTGGCCCCGCCCACCTTCCTGCTCTACATTGACATCCTATTTGAGCCCCGATTGGTCCAAACAAGTGCCAGGCCCACCCACCTTCCTGCTCTACATGGACGACATCCTGTGCTAAGCCCCGCCCTCTTCCCTGATTGGTCCAATCGAGCACCAGCCCCGCCCACCTTCCTGCTGTACATTGACTACATCCTATTTGAGCCCCGATGGGTCCAAACGAGCGTCAGCCCCGCCCACCTTCCTGCTCTACATGGACATCCTGTGCTAAGCCCCGCCCTCTTCCCCGATTGGTCCAATCGAGGGCCAGCCCTGCCCACCTTCCTACTCTACATTGACAACATCCTATTTGAGCCCCGATTGGTCCAAACGAGCGCCACCTTCCTGCTCTACACGGTCGACTTCCTGTTTCAGCCCCGCCCTCTTCCCCGATTGGGCCAACCGAGCGCCGGCCCCGCCCACCTTGTCCTCCAGGGCGGCGAGATCCCTCTCCAGCCCCTCGTGTTTGCGCAGGAGAGCCTGGACGCTGGCCAGATCCCGTCCGAAATCGTCGGATGCCATGAGCTGTTCCTTTTCCTTGATCCAGCTGATGGTTTCGTCGACGTCCCTGCGGGAATCGAAGAAAAAATAATAATTATAAGATGAAAGAAAATGGAATAGGATCAAAGGAAATACGCCAAAATGAAATTCAAAATTCAAATGAAATTGAATTCAAAATTAAATAAAATTAAATGAAATTAAATGAATTTTAACTAAATTAAATTAAATTAAATTATAAAAGGAAAATAATATGTAATGAAATAGAATAAAATGGAATAAAAACTAATTATTATAATGTGAAAGAAAATGGAATAGGATCAAAGGAAATACGTCAAAATGAAATTCAAAATTAAAATGAAATTGAATTCAAAATGAAATTAAATTAAATTAAATTAAATGAATTTAAACTAAATGAAATTAAATGAAATTAAATTAAATTAAAAAAGGAAAATAATATGTAATGAAATAGAAGAAAATAGAAGAAAAAATAATTATTATAATGTGAAAGAAAATGGAATAGGATCAAAGGAAATATGTCAAAATGAAATTCAAAATTAAAATGAAATTGAATTCAAAATTAAATTAAATTAAATTAAATTATAAAAGGAAAATAATATGTAATGAAATAGAATAAAATGGAATAAAAACTAATTATTATAATGTGAAAGAAAATGGAATAGGATCAAAGGAAATACGTCAAAATGAAATTCAAAATTAAAATGAAATTGAATTCAAAATGAAATGAAATGTAATTAAATTAAATGAATTTAAACTAAATGAAATTAAATGAAATTAAATTAAATTAAAAAAGGAAAATAATATGTAATGAAATAGAAGAAAATAGAAGAAAAAATAATAATTATAACGTGAAAGAAAATGGAATAGGATCAAAGGAAATATGTCAAAATGAAATTCAAAATTAAAATGAAATTGAATTCAAAATGAAATGAAATTAAATTAAATGAATTTAAACTAAATGAAATTAAATGAAATTAAATTAAAAAAGGAAAATAATATGTAATGAAATAGAAGAAAATAGAAGAAAAAATAATAATTATAACGTGAAAGAAAATGGAATAGGATCAAAGGAAATACGTCAAAATGAAATTCAAAATTAAAATGAAATTGAATTTAAAATTAAATTAAATTAAATTAAATTTAAAAAGGAAAATAATATGTAATGAAATAGGATAAAATGGAATAAAAACTAATTATTATAATGTGAAAGAAAACGGAATAGGATCAAAGGAAATACATCAAAATGAAATTCAAAATTAAAATGAAATTGAATTCAAAATGAAATTAAATTAAATGAATTTAAACTAAATTAAATTAAATTAAAAAAGGAAAATACTATGTAATGAAATAGAATAAAATGGAATAAAAACTAATTATTATAATGTGAAAGAAAACGGAATAGGATCAAAGGAAATACGTCAAAATTAAATTCAAAATTAAAATGAAATTGAATTCAAAATTAAATGAAATTAAATGAATTTAAATGAATTTAAACTAAATGAAATTAAATGAAATTAAATTAAAAAAGGAAAATAATATGTAATGAAATAGAAGAAAATGGAATAAAAACTAATTATCATAATATGAAAGAAAATGGAATAGGATCAAAGGAAATATGTCAAAATGAAATTCAAAATTAAAATGAAATTGAATTCAAAATGAAATGAAATGAAATGAATTTAAGCTAAATGAATGAATATGTAACGAAATAGAATAACATGGAATAAAAACTAATTATTATAATATGAAAGAAAATGGAATAGGATAAAAGGAAATAAATGAAATTGAAATGAAATCGAAAATTAAATGAAATTAAATTAAAAAAGGAAAATAATATGTAATGAAATAGAATAAAATAGAATAAAAACTAATTATTATAATATGAAAGAAAATGGAATAGGATAAAAGGAAATACATTAAATTGAAATGAAATTGAAAATTAAAATGAAATTGAATTCAAAATTAAATGAAATTTAAATGAAATTAAATGAAATTAAAAAAGGAAAATGATATGTAATGAAACAAATGGAAATCAAATGAAAAGAAAAGAAATAACTTGAAATAAAATAAAATGCAATAAATTGAACTAAAATAAAATGAAATAAAATAAAATAAAATGAATTAAAATAAAATGCAATAAATTGAAATAAAATAAAATTAATAAATGAATTGGAATAAGATAAAATGCAATGAAATGACATGAAATAAAATAAAATAAAATAAAATAGAGTGAAATGAAATGACATAAAAGAAAATAAAATAAAGTGAAATGAAATAACATGAAATAAAATAAAATAAATTGAAATAAAATAAAATAAAACAAAATGTCATGAAATAAAATAAAATAAAGTGAAATAACATGAAATAAAACAAAATGCAATAAATGGAAATAAAATAAAATAAAATGCAATAAATGGAAATGAAATGAAATGAAATGAAATAAATATAAAATAAAATAAAATGCAATAAATGGAAATAAAATAAAATAAAAAAATGAATCAATGAATTGAAATAAAAGGGGGAAAAATGAATTGAAATAAAATAAAATAAAATAAATTGAAATAAAATAAATTGAAATAAAAGGGGAAAAAATGAATTGAAATAAAATAAAATAAATTGAAATAAAATAAAATAAAATAAAATAAAATAAAATAAAATAAAGTGAATCAATGAATTGAAATAAAAGGGGGGAAATGAATTGAAATAAAATAAAATAAAATAAATGGAAATAAAATAAAATAAATTGAAATAAAATAAAATAAAATAAAGTGAATCAATGAATTGAAATAAAAGGGGGGGAAATTAATTGAAATA
>NC_138504.1:51048101-51053101 GCF_964252035.2 Podarcis erhardii | reverse complement strand
GTATATATGTGTCTATATGTGTGTGTTTATATGTGTGCGTGTGCGCGTATATGTTTATATGTATGTGTGTATATGTGTGTGTGTGTGTGTGTGTGTGTGTATATATATATATATATATGTTTGTGTGTGTGTATATATATGTTTGTGAGTGTATATATGCGTGTGCATATATGTGTATGTATATATGTGTGTGTGTGTGTACAGTGTGTATGTGTATATATGTGTGTGTGTATATAAATGTGTATGTGTAAATATATATGTTTGTGTACATATGTGTTTGTGTGTGTATAGATATGTTTGTGTATATATGCATGTGTGTGTATATATGTTTGTTCATATTTATATGTATATATGTGTTTGTGTGTGTGTGTAAACATTCCCCACCCCCTCTGCCAATCTTTGAGACCCTAAAAAAGCTCAAATCAATCATCTTGACAATGATAATAATAATATAAAATAATATAAAATAATATAAAATAATATAATATAATATAATATAATATAATATAATATAATATAATATAATATAATATAATATAATATGATGATATGATATATGATATGATATATGATATGATATATGATATGATATTATGATATGATATGATATAATATAATATAATTATATTATTATATAATATACATAATTATATTGTTATGTTATGTTATGTTATGTTATGTTATGTCATGTTATGTCATGTCATATTATATTATAATATATCTAAAATGAATTCCTTATAATCAAATGCAATCGATCGCCAATACCTTGTCATTGATCCAGTCCGTGACGTCCTCACATTCCCTCAAGTATTGGACCAGTTTCTGGGCCTGGAGAAGTTTGACCCCCTTTTCCCGGGTGTGTGTGTGCGTGTGTGTTTGTGTATCTATGTGTGTTTGTACATATTTGTGTGTATATAAATGTGTGTGTGTGTGTGTGTGTGTGTGTATATATATATATGTTTGTGTGTATATATGTTTGTGTATATGTGTGCATGTATATATATATGTTTGTGTGTGTGTATATATGTGTAAATGTGTTTGTGTGTGTATATATGCGTGTGCATGTATATATATATGTGTGTGTATACATATGTTTTTGTGTGTGTGTGTATATGTGTGTGTTTGTGTGTATATATGTGTGTAAATGTGTTCGTGTGTATATATATGCATGTATATATATGTGTGTGTGTGTATATATATATATATGTTTGTGTGTGTGTATATATATGTGTGTGTGTATATGTGTGTGTACATATGTGTGTGTATAAATTGTGTGTTTTTATATATGTGTGTTTACATATGTGTGTGTATTTATGTTTATGTGTACATATATATATATGTGTGTGTGTATATGTGTAAATGTGTGTGTGTGTATAAATGTTTGTGTGTGTGCATATTATATATGTGTGTGTGTATGTGTATATGTGTGTGTAAATGTGTTTGTGTGTATATATGCGTGCATGTATATATGTGTGTGTGTGTGTGTATTTATATATATGTTTTTGTTTGTATGTATATGTGTGTGTGTGTACATATGTGTGTGTTTATATATGTGTGTTTACATATGTGTGTGTATTTATATGTTTGTGTGTACATACATATATGTGTGTGTATATGTGTAAATGCGTGTGTATAAATGTTTGTGTGTGTGTGTATATATATATATGTGTGTGTGTGTGTGTGTGTAAATGTGTTTGTGTGTATATATGCGTGTATGTATATATATGTGTGTGTGTGTGTGTATGTATATATATATATATATGTTTTTGTGTGTGTGTATATATGTGTGTGTGTGTGTGTGTATATATATATGTGTGTGTGTGTGTGTACATATGTGTGTGTTTATATATGTGTGTTTACATATGTGTGTGTATTTATATATGTTTGTGTGTACATATATATATGTGTGTGTGTATATGTGTGTAAATGTGTGTGTATATAAATGTTTGTGCGTGTATATATGCGTGTGCATGCATGTGTGTGTGTATTTATATATTTGTGTGTATATATGTTTGTGTGTGTGTATATATGTGTCTGTGTGTGTGTATATATATTTATATATATGTTTGTGTGTGTGTATATGTGTGTGTGTGTGTACACACACACACACACATATACACAAACACACACACATAATTTATCCACACACACACACAAACACATATATACATATATAAATACATATATACACACACACACACATAGACACACAAATAATAAGAGCATTTTAAAATCAATTCCTTACAATCGAGGCAACCGATCGATCGCCAATACCTTGTCATTGATCCAGTCCATGACGTCCTCACATTCCCGCAAGTATTGGACCAGTTTCTGGGCCTGGAGAAGTTTGACCCCCTTTTCCCGGGTCTTTTCCAGGAGGAGTTCCCACAAGCGGTGGAGTTCCTGCATCCGGGTCTGGAAGGGAGGAAATGGCGGCCGTCAATCAATCAATCGATCGAGCAATCAGTCAAGCAACTGATCAATCAAGGAAGAAAAAGGAGAGGGCAAAAAAAAGGACGTGAGAGTGCAAACAAGAGGACAAAGGAAAGGAAACAAAGAGGAAAAAAGAGGGGAAATGAAAGGAAGTGAGAGGGCAAAGAAGAGGAAGTGAGAGGAAAAGGGAGGGCAAATGAAAGGAAGTGAGAGGGCAAATGAAAGCAAAGAAGAAGAAAAGAGAGGGGGAAAAGAGGGCAAATGAAAGGAAATGAGAGGAAAAGAGGAAAAATGAAAGGAAAGGGGAAGCGAGAGGGCAAAGAGGAGGAAATGAGGAAAAATGAAAGGAAGTGAGAAAACAAAGAGGAAAAAAGAGGGAAATGAAAGGAAATGAGGGGAAACAAGAGGAAAAGAGAGGAAAAGAGAGGGCAAATGAAAGGTATTCGATGAGTTTTTGGGCCTGGAGGAGTTTGACCCCCTTTTCCCGGGTCTTTTCCAGGAAAAGTTCCCACAGGCGGCGGAGTTCCTGCATCCGGGTCTGGAAGGGAGGAAATGGCGGCCGTCAATCAATCAATTGAACAATCAATCAGTTGAGCAATTGATCAATCAAGGAAGAAAAAGGAGAGGGCAAAGAAAAGGACGTGAGAGTGCAAACAAGAGGACAAAGGAAAGGAAACAAAGAGGAAAAAAGTGGGGGGGTGTACATGAAAGGAAGTGAGAGGGCAAAGAAGAGGAAGTGAGAGGAAAAGGGAGGGCAAATGAAAGGAAGTGAGAGGGCAAAGAAGAGGAAGTGAGAGGGGAAATGATAGGAAATGAGGGGAAGCGAGAGGAAGTGAGAGGGCAAAGAGGAGGAAATGAGGAAAAATGAAAGGAAGTGAGAAAACAAAGAGGAAAAAAGAGGGAAATGAAAGGAAGTGAGAGGGCAAAGAAGAGGAAATGAGAGGAAAAGGGAGGGCAAATGAAAAGAAGTGAGAGGGCAAAGAAGAGGAAATGAGGAAAAATGAAAGGAAGTGAGAAAACAAAGAGGAAAAAAGAGGAGGTGAGGGGAAGTGAGAGGAAGTGGAGGGCAAATAGGAAATGAGAGGAAAAGAGAGGAAAAGAGAGGACAAATGAAAGGAAGTGAGGGGAAAGAAGAGGGCAAGTGAAAGGAAAAGGAGAGGAAGTGAGAGGGCAAAGAAGAGGAGAAGAGGAAAAATGAAAGGAAGTGAGAGAGCAAAGAAGAAGAAAAGAGAGGGGGGAAAGAGGGCAAATGAAAGGAAATGAGAGGAAAAGAGGAAAAATGAAAGGAAAGGGAAAGCGAGAGGACAAATGAAAGGAAGTGGGAGGTCAAAGGAAAGGAAATGAGAGGGTAAATAAGAGGAAACAAGAGGAGAAATGAAAGGAAATGAGGGGAAACAAGAGGGTAAATAAGAGGAAAAGAGAGGGCAAATGAAAGGTATTCGATGAGTTTCTGGGCCTGGAGGAGTTTGACCCCCTTTTCCCGGGTCTTTTCCAGGAAAAGTTCCCACAGGCAGTGGAGTTCCTGCATACGAGTCTGGAAGGGAGGAAATGGCGGCCGTCAATCAATCAATCAATGAATGGAGCATGCACATTGGCTGGTTGGAAATCAAAGGCGTCCATCAATCGAGCGGAAGTAGAGAGGGGAAAAAGGAAATGGAAGGAAGTGAGAGGGGAAAGGAAAGGAGGGGAAGCGAGAGGAAGTGAGAGGGCAAAGTAGAGGAAATGAGGAAAAATGAAAGGAAGTGAGAAAACAAAGAGGGAAAAAGAGGGCAAATGAAAGGAAGTGAGAGGGCAAAGAAGAGGAAGTGACAGGGCAAATGATAGGAAATGAGGGGAAGCGAGAGGAAGTGAGAGGGCAAAGAAGAGGAAAAGAGAGGGGGAAAAGAGGGCAAATGAAAGGAAATGAGAGGAAAAGGGGAAAAATGAAAGGGGAAGCGAGAGGACAAATGAAAGGAAGTGAGAGGTCAAAGGAAAGGAAATGAGAGGGTAAATAAGGAAACAAGAGGAGAAATGAAAGGAAATGAGGGGAAACAAGAGGGTAAATGAGAGGAAATGAGAGGAAAAGAGGACAAATGAAAGGTATTGGATGAGTTTCTGGGCCTGGAGGAGTTTGACCCCCTTTTCCCGGGTCTTTTCCAGGAAAAGTTCCCACAGGCAGTGGAGTTCCTGCATCCGGGTCTGGAAGGGAGGAAATGGCGGCCGTCAATCAATCAATTGATCAATCAATCAGTGAATCAAGGGAGCATGCACATTGGCTGGTTGGAAATCAAAGCGGTCTGTCAATCGAGAGGAAGTTGGGCGGGGAAACGAGAGGAAGTGAGGGGAAATGAGGAAATGAGAGGGGAAACGAGAGGAAGTGAGGGAAAACGAGAGGGCAAATGAAGGGCAGTGGGGGAGGCGAGAGGAAATGAGAGGGCAAAGGACAGGAAGTGAGATGTCAAACGAAAGGAAATGAGGGGAAATGAGAGGGCAAAGGAAAGGAAGTGAGAGTGCAAATAAGAGGAAGTGAGGGGAAATGAGAGGAAATGAGGAAAAGCGAGAGGAAAAAAGAGGACAGAAAAGAGGAA
>NC_138504.1:51008088-51043088 GCF_964252035.2 Podarcis erhardii | reverse complement strand
GAGATTCCCTAATTCTTGGTCAAGATTCTAGAATTTTTGGTCAAAATTCCATAATTTTGGTCAAATTTCCATAATTTTGCTCAAATTTCCATGATTCAGTCAAAATTCCATAATTCTCGGCTGAATTCTGGAATTTTCAGTTGAGATTCCCTAATTCTTGGTCAAGATTCTAGAATTTTTGGTCAAAATTCCATAATTTTGCTCAAATTTCCATAATTTTGCTCAAATTTCCATGATTCTTAGTCAAAATTCCATAATTCTCGGCTGAGATTCTGGAATTTTCAGTTGAGATTCCCTAATTCTTGGTCAAGATTCTAGAATTTTTGGTCAAAATTCCATAATTCTCGGCTGAGATTCTGGAACTTTCAGTTGAGATTCCCTAATTCTTGGTCAAGATTCTAGAATTTTTGGTCAAAATTCCATAATTTTGGTCAAATTTCCATGATTCTTAGTCAAAATTCCATAATTCTCGGCTGAGATTCTGGAATTTTCAGTTGAGATTCCCTAATTCTTGGTCAAGATTCTAGAATTTTTGGTCAAAATTCCATAATTCTCGGCTGAGATTCTGAAATTTTCAGTTGAGATTCCCTAATTCTTGGTCAAGATTCTAGAATTTTTGGTCAAAATTCCATAATTCTCAGTCAAGATTCTAGAATTCTATGATTTTTGGTCTAAATTCTATGATTTTCGGTCAATATTCCATCATTCTCGGTTGAGATTCTATTTCTCGGTCGAGATTCTTTAAATCTCAGTCGAGATTCTGTAATTCTCGGTTAAAATTCTATGATACTCAGTTGAGATTCTATAAATCTCAGTCGAGATTCTATTATTTTTGGTCGAGATTCTATTATTCTTGGTCGAGATTCTATGATTTTTGGTCAAAATTCTATGATTTTCGGTCGAGATTGTGTAATTCTCAGTCCAGATTCTATAAATCTCAGTCAAGGTTCCATAATTCTCTGTCAAGATTCTATAATTCTTGGTCAAGATTCTATTATTCTTGGTCAAAATTCAATGATTTTGGGTCAGAATCCTATGATTTTCGGTCAAAATTCTATGATTCTCGGCCAAGATTCTATTATTCTTGGCCAAAATTCTATGATTTTCGGTCAAAATTCTATTATTCTCCAAGATTCTATTATTCTTGGTCAAAATTCAATGATTTTGGGTCAAAATTCTACGATTTTCAGTCAAAATTCCATAATTTTCAGTCAAGATTCCATAAATCGGCCAAGATTCTCCAATTCTCGCTCAAGATTATATAATTCTCAGTCAAAATTCTATGATTTTCAGTCAAGATTCTATAATTCTTGGTCAAGATTCTATTATTCTTGGTCAAAATTCTATGATTTTGGGTCAAAATTCAACATTTTGGGTCAAAATTCAACCATTTTCTGTTAAAATCCTACGATTTTGTCAAAATCCTATGATTTTCTGTCAAAATTCTATGATTTTCGATCAAGAGTCTATGATTTTCGATCGAGATTCAATAATTTTTAGTCAAAATTCAATAATTTTTAGTCAAAATTCAACAATTTTCTGTTCAAATCCTACGATTTTGTCAAAATCCTATGATTTTCTGTCAAAATTCTATGGTTTTCAATCGAGATTCTATGATTCTTGGTCAAAATTCTATTACTTTGTGTCAAAATTCAATGATTTTCTGTTAAAATCCTACGATTTTGTCAAAATCCTATGACTTTCTGTCAAAATTCTATGATTTTCAATCGCGATTCTATTATTCTTGGTCAAAATTCTATGATTTTTGGTCAAAATTCTATGATTTTCGGTCAAGATTGTGTAACTCTCAGTCCAGATTCTATAAATCTCAGTCAAGGTTCCATAATTCTTGGTCAAGATTCTATTATTCTTGGTCAAAATTCAATGATTTTGGGTCAAAATTCTACAATTTTCAGTCAAAATTCCATAATTTTATTTCAAGATTCCATAATTCTCGCCCAAGATTCTCCAATTCTCACTCGAGATTATATAATTCTCGGTCGAAATTCTATGATTTTCGGTCAAGATTCCATAATTCTCGGTTGAGATTCTATTATTCTCTGTCAAAATTCAATGATTCTTGGTCAAAATTCAACGATTTTTGGTTAAAATCATACGATTTTGTCAAAGTCCTATGACTTTCTGTCAAAATCCTATTATTTTCAAACGAGATTCTATGATTCTTGGTCAAAATCCTACAATTTTCTCAAAATCCAATGATTTTCTGTCAAAATCCTATGATTTTGTCAAAATCCTATTATTTTCAGTCAAGATTCTATGAGTCTTGGTCAAATTTCTATGATTCTTGGTCAAAATCCTATGATTTTCTGTCAAAATCCTATGATTTTCAATCGAGATTCTTTTATTCTCGGTCAAAATTCTATGATTTTGGGTCAAAATTCAACAATTTTGTTAAAATCCTAAGATTTTGTTAAAATCCTGTGATTTTCTGTCAAAATTCTATGGTTTTCAAACGAGATTCTATGATTCTTGGTCAAAATCCTACGATTTTCTCAAAATCCAATGATTTTCTGTCAAAATCCTATGATTTTCTGTCAAAATTCAATGATTTTCCATCGAGATTCTATGATTCTTGGTCAAAATTCTATGATTTTCTCAAAATCCAATGATTTTCTGTTAAAATCCTATGATTTTGTCAAAATTCAATGATTTTCAATCGAGATTCTGTGATTCTTGGTCAAAATTCAATGATTTTTGGTCAAAATTCAATGATTTTCAGTTAAAATCCTATTATTTTGTCCAAATCCAATGATTTTCTGTTAAAATCCTACAATTTTGTCCAAATCCTATGATTTTGTCAAAATTCTATGATTTTTCAATCAAGATTCTATGATTCTTGGTCAAAATTCTCTGATTTTTGGTCAAAATTCAATGATTTTCAGTTAAAATCCTACGATTTTGTCCAAATCCAATGATTTTCTGTTAAAATCCTACAATTTTGTCCAACTCCTATGATTTTGTCAAAATTCAATGATTTTCCATCGAGATTCTATGAGTCTTGGTCAAAATTCTACGATTTTGGGTCAAAATTTTGGCCTCAAAATTCCACCATTTTCCCTCCAGCTTCCCGCCTTCTGGTGGGACTGACTAGATCCCCCTTGGTCCTCCTTACCTGCAGGTTGGTGGGATCCTTGTAGCTCTCGTCTGAGGCCACCTGGAGCTTCTCCTGGATCCACTTCTCCAACTCGTCGGCGTCCCGCTGGAAGAACTGGAAGCGGTAGGAGTCCTCCAGCTTCTGGCGCCGCAGGGTGGACAACTCCTTGAAGCGGTGGTAGCGGTCCAGGACCTGCTGGCGCCGCTCCTGGATGTCCTCCGCCGTCTCCAGAACCTTCACCCCGGAGAGGTCCATGGTTCTGGAAAAGAAAGAGGTTCTCCATCAATTTATGGAGATTCTCCGTCAATTTATGGAGGTTCTCCGTCAAATTATGGAGGTTCTCCATCAATTTATGGAGGTTCTCCGTCAATTTATGGAGGTTCTCCATCAAATTATGGAGGTTCTCCGTCAGAATATGGAGGTTCTCCATCAAATTATGGAGGTTCTCCGTCAAAATATAGAGGTTCTACATAAATTTATGGAGGTTCTCTGTCAATTTATGGAGGTTCTCCATCAAATTATGGAGGTTCTCCGTCAGAATATGGAAGTTCTCCATCAAATTATGGAGGTTCTCCATCAAATTATGGAGGTTCTAGATCAAAATATGGAGGTTCTCCATCAAATTATGGAGGTTCTCCATCAAAATATGGAGGTTCTCCATCAAACTATAGAGGTTCTCCATCAATTTATGGAGGTTCTCTGTCAAATTATGGAGGTTCTCCGTCAAATTATGGAGGTTCTCCGTCAAATTATGGAGGTTCTGTCAAAATATGGAGGTTCTCCATCAAATTATGGAGGTTCTCCATCAAAATATGGAGGTTCTCCATCAAATTATAGAGGTTCTCCATCAATTTATGGAGGTTCTCCATCAAATTATAGAGGTTCTCCATCAATTTATGGAGGTTCTCCGTCAAATTATGGAGGTTCTCCGTCAAATTATGGAGGTTCACTGTCAAAATATGGAGGGCCTACCATGGATTTCAAACTTGGAAATTTCCCACATGGAAATGTGGAAAGGAGAGGAAAAGGAAAGGACATGAGAGTGCAAATGAAAGGAAGTGAGGGGAAGTGGGAGGAAGCGAGAGGGGAAATGAAAGGAAAGGAGAGGGGAAAGGAGAGGAAATGGGAGGAAGTGAGGGGAAGCGAGAGGAAAAGAGGGCAAATGAAAGGAAGCAAGAAGGCAAATGAGAGGAAATGAGAGGAAAAGAGAGGTGAAAGGAAAAGAAATGAGAGAAGAAATAAGAGGAAATGAGAGGGCAAATGAAAGGAAGTGAGGGGAGAAGTAAGAGGAAACGAGGGGAAAAGAGAGGAAAATTAAAGGAAAAGACAGGAAGTGAGAGGGCAAATGAAAGGAAGTGAGAGGGCAAAGAAGGGGAAAAGAGAGAAAGTGAGGGGAAGTGAGAGGGCAAAAGAAAGGAAATGAGGGGAAATGAAGGGAAGTGAGAGGGAAAAGGAAAGGAAATAGGGGAAATGAGAGGAAATGAGGGGGAAATAGAGGAAAATTAAAGGAAGTGAGAAGGCAAATGAAAGGAAGTGAGGGGGGAAAGAGAGGAAAATGAAAGGAAATGAGAGGAAGCAAGAGGGCAAAGGAAAGGAAATGAGACGGGAAATAAGAGGAAACGAGGGGAAGAGAGAGGAAAATGAAAGGAAAGGACAGGAAGCGAGAGGGCAAATGAAAGGAAAGGAGAGGGGAAAGGAGAGGAAAGGAGAGAAGAAAGGAAAGGAAATGAGAGGCCGAATAAGAGGAAATGAGGGGGAACGAGAGGAAGCGAGAGGGCAAAGGACAGGAAAGGACAGGAAGTGAGAGGGCAAATGAAAGGAAGTGAGAGGGCAAATGAAAGGAAGTGAGGGGAGAAGAGGAAACGAGGGGAAAAGAGAGGAAAATTAAAGGAAAGGACAGGAAGTGAGAGGGCAAATGAAAGGAAGTGAGAGGGCAAAGAAGGGGGAAAGAGAGAAAGTGAGGGGAAGTGAGAGGGCAAAGGAAAGGAAATGAAGGGAAATGAAGGGAAGTGAGAGGGGAAAGGAAAGCAAATTTAAAGGAAGTGAGAAGGCAAATGAAAGGAAGTGAGAGGAAAAATGAAAGGAAATGAGAGGAAGCGAGAGGAAATGAGAGGGCAAAGGAAAGGAAATGAGAGGGGAAGGAGAGGAAAGGAGAGAAGGAAAGGAAATGAGAGGCCGAATAAGAGGAAATGAGGGGGAACAAGAGGAAGCGAGAGGGCAAAGGACAGGAAAGGACAGGAAGTGAGAGGGCAAATGAAAGGAAGTGAGAGGGCAAATGAATGGAAGTGAGAGGAAGTGAGAGGGCAAATGAAAGGAAGTGAGAGGGCAAATAAGAGGAAGTGAGAGGGTAAATGAGAGGGCAAATGAAAGAACATGAGAGGAAACGAGAGGGTAAAAGAGGGGAAAAGGAAAGGAAATGAGAGTGCAAAGGAGAGGGCGAAGGAAAGAAAATGGCGGCACTCCTGGATATCCTCGGCCAAAAGATGGAGGTCCATCTGTCCTCTCTTTTCCTCTTATTTGCTCTCTCACTTCCTTTCATTTGCCCTCTCACTTCCTCTCGCTTCCACTCACTTCCTTTCATTTGCCCTCTCACTTCCTCTCGCTTCCCCTCACTTCCTTTCATTTGCCTTCTCTTTTCCTCTCATTTGCCCTCTCGCTTCCTTTCATTGGCCTCTCTTTTCCTCTTATTTGCCCTCTCGCTTCCTCTTATTTGCCCTCTCACTTCCTTTCCTTTCCCCTCTCACTTCCTTTCGCTTCCACTCACTTCCTTTCATTTGCCCTCTCGCTTCCTCTCGCTTCCCCTACTTCCTTTCATTTGCCCTCTCACTTCCTCTCGCTTCCCCTCACTTCCTTTCATTTGTCCTCTCTTTTCCTCTTATTTGCCCTCTCGCTTCCTTTCATTTGCCCTCTCACTTCCTCTCGCTTCCTTTCATTTGTCCTCTCTTTTCCTCTCATTTGCCCTCTCGCTTCCTTTCATTTGCCCTCTCACTTCCTCTCGCTTCCCCTCACTTCCTTTCATTTGTCCTCTCTTTTCCTCTTATTTGCCCTCTCGCTTCCTTTCATTTCCCTTCTCACTTCCTCTCACTTCCTTTCATTTGTCCTCTCTTTTCCTCTCATTTGCCCTCTCGCTTCCTTTCATTTCCCCTTTCACTTCCTCTCGCTTCCCCTCACTTCCTTTCATTTGTCCTTTCATTTCCTCTTATTTGCCCTCTCACTTCCTTTCCTTTGCCCTCGTTTGCTCTCCTTTCCTTCTTTCCTTTTATTTGCCCTCTCTTTTCCTGTCACTTCCTTTTATTTGCCCTCTCGTTTCCTCTCATTTCCTTTCCTTTGCCCTCTTGCTTCCTCTCACTTCCTTTCATTTGCCCTCTCACTTCCCGTCACTTCCTTTCATTTGCCCTCTCACTTCCTCTCGCTTCCCCTCACTTCCTTTCATTTGTCCTCTCTTTTCCTCTTATTTGCCCTCTCGCTTCATTTGCCCTCTCACTTCCCCTCTCTTCCTTTCATTTGCCCTCTCACTTCCCCTCACTTCCTCTCATTTGTCCTCTGTTTTCCTCTCATTTGTCCTCTGTTTTCCTCTTATTTGCCCTCTCTTCCTTTCATTTGCCCTCTCACTTCCTCTCGCTTCCCCTCACTTCCTTTCATTTGCCCTCTCGCTTCCTCTACTTCCTTTCATTTGCCCTCTCACTTCCCCTCACTTCCTTTCATTTGTCCTCTCTTTCCCTCTTATTTGCCCTCTCGCTTCCTTTCATTTGCCCTCTCACTTCCTCTCGCTTCCTTTCTTTTGTCCTCTTTTCCTCTCATTTGCCCTCTCGCTTCCTTTCATTTGCCCTCTCACTTCCTCTCGCTTCCCCTCACTTCCTTTCATTTGTCCTCTCTTTCCCTCTTATTTGCCCTCTCGCTTCCTTTCATTTACCCTCTCACTTCCTCTCGCTTCCTTTCATTTGTCCTCTCTTTTCCTCTCATTTGCCCTCTCGCTTCCTTTCATTTGCCCTCTCACTTCCTCTCGCTTCCTTTCATTTGTCCTCTCTTTTCCTCTCATTTGCCCTCTCGCTTCCTTTCATTTCCCCTTTCACTTCCTCTCGCTTCCCCTCACTTCCTTTCATTTGTCCTTTCATTTCCTCTTATTTGCCCTCTCACTTCCTTTCCTTTGCCCTCGTTTGCTCTCCTTTCCTTTTATTTGCCCTCTCTTTTCCTGTCACTTCCTTTTATTTGCCCTCCCGTTTCCTCTCATTTCCTTTCCTTTGCCCTCTCGCTTCCTCCCGTTTCCCCTCACTTCCTCTCCAGAACCTTCACCCCGGAGAGGTCCATGGTCTGGAAGGCAAGAGGTTCTTGGTCAAAATATGGAGGTCCTACCATAGATTTGCCCTCTTTTCCTCTCACTTCCTCTTGTTTCCCCTCACTTCCTTTCATTTCCCCTCTCATTTAATTTCATTTGTTCTCTCTTTTCTCAGGAAGTGAGAGGGCAAATAAAAGGAAGTGAGGGGAAAAGAGAGGAAAAGAGGGGAAATGAGAGGAAAAGAGGGGAAATGAGAGGAAGTGAGGGGAAATGAAAGGAAGTGAGGGGAAATGAGAGGAAGTGAGGGGAAATGAGAGGAAGTGAGAGGGCAAATGAAAGGAAATGAGAGGAAGTGAGAGGGCAAATAAGGGGAAAAGAGAGGACAAATGAAATGGGGGCAACGAGAGGAAGTGAGAGGGGAAAATGAAACGAAGTGAGTGCAAATAAGACAAAAAGAGAGGGAAAGAAAGGGAAATGAAAGGAAGTGAAAAGAATCAAATGCAATTGAAAACCAGAATAAAATGCAAGGGGAAAATTCTATATATTTTATATATTTTAAACTAGGATAAAATGAAGCTGAAAATTATATATATATATGTATGTATGTATGTATATGTATATATATAAAAAACCAAAATCACATCCAATTGGAAAAGGAAATTATCTTTGAAACCACCAGTGGAAAACCAGGATTTTTTCCTTCCTTCCTTCCTTCCTTCCTTCCTTCCTTCCTTCCTTCCTCCCTCCTTCCTTCCTTCCCTGCTCCTCTGTTAACTTTTTTTCTTTCTTTCTTCCTTCCTTCCTTCCTTCCTTCCTTCCCTCCCTCCCTCCTTCCTTCCATCCTTCCCTCACTCCCTCCCTCCTTCCTTCCTTCCCTGCTCCTCTGTTACCTTTTTTTCTTCCTTCCTTCCTTCCTTCCCTCCCTCCCTCCTTCCTTCCCTTCTTCCCTGCTCCTCTGTTTCCTTCCTTCCTTCCTTCCTTCCTTCCCTCCCTCTTTCCTTCCTTCCTTCCTTCCATCCTTCCTTCCTTCCTTCCATCCATCCTTCCTTTTCCTCCCTCCTTCCTCCGTCCCTCTTTCTTTCTTGTCCCTCTTTCTTCCTTTCTTCCCTCCTTCCTTCCTTCCTTCCCTCCCTCCCTCTCTCCCTCCTTCCTTCCTTCCATCCATCCATCCTTCCTTCTTCCTCCCTCCCTCCCTCCCTCCTTCCTTTTCCTTCCTCCCTCCTTCCTTCCTTCCGCCCTCCCTCCTCCCTTCCTCCTTCCCTCCTTCCCTCTTTCCTTTCTTCCTTCCTTCCTTTTCTATTTCCTGCTGTTGCGAAAAAAATGCAAGCTAAGAACTATATATTTTAAACCAGGATAAACTATATATTTTAAACTAGGATAAACTATATATGTTAAACCAGGATAAAATGCAAGCTGAAAATTATATATATTTTAAACCAGAATAAACTATATATTTTAAACCAGGCTAAGATACAAGCTGAAAATTATATATATTTTAAACCAGGATAAACTATAGATTTTAAACCAGGATAAACGAAAGCTGAGAAACTATATATTTTACACCAGGATAAACTATATATTTTAAACCAGGATAAACTGCAAAATGAAAACTATATAATTTTCAACCAGGATAAACTATATATTTTCAACCAGGATAAACTGCAAGATGAAAACTATATATTTTCAACCAGGATAAACTATATATTTTAAACCAGGATAAAATGCCAGATGAGAACTATATATATTTTAAACCAGAGTCAAATCCAATTGGAAAACCAGACTAAAATGCAAGGGGAAAATTCTATATATATTTAAAAACCAGAATAAAATCCAACTGGAAAATCAGAATTAAGAGAAAAGGGGAAAATTCTATACATATTTAAAAACCAGAATCAAATGCAACTGGCAATCCAGAATTAAGATGCAAGTGGAAAATTCTATATATATTAAAAAACCAGAATCAAATGCAATTGGAAAATTCTATATATATTTAAAAACCAAAATAAAATCCAATTGGAAAACCAGAATTAAGAGGAAGGGGGGAAATTCTATATATATTTAAAAACCAGAATCAAATGCAATTGGAAAACCAGGATAAAATGCAAACTGAAAATTATATATTTTAAACCAGGATAAAACGCAAGCTGAAAATTATATATATTTTAAACCAAGATAAAATGCAAGCTGAGAACTATCTATTTTAAACCAGAATAAAAGCTGAAAATAATATATATATATATATATATATAAACCCAGAATCACATCCAATGGGAAAAGGAGATTATTTTTGAAACCACCAGTGGGAAACCAGGATTTTTCCAAAGGGAAAATGAGATCCGAGTGGGAAATCAGGGATTTTTTTTAGCGGAAAGGGTTAACAGATCCTGGCTGCAGAAAAAAAGATTTCTGCCAATGCCATTTTTGACAGCGCAGCTGATTTGGGGGGAAAGGGCTGTTTATTTTGCATTTTCTGGCTGCAGGGAAAAAAAAGGTTTGGGAAAGGGTGGGTCCCCTGGAGACATCCGTTGGGAAAGGGCAGATCCCCTGCAAAGCTTTGGGAAAGGAAAGATTCCCTGCAGAAATCCATTGGGAATGGGCAGATCCCTTACAGAGATCCTTTGGGAAAGGGTGGGTCCCCTGCAGAAATCCGTTGGGAAAGGGCAGATCCCCTGCAAAGCTTTGGGAAAGGAAAGATTCCCTGCAGAAATCCATTGGGAACGGGCAGATCCCTTGCAGAGATCCTTTGGGAAAGGGTGGGTCCCCTGGAGACATCCGTTGGGAAAGGGCAGATCCCCTGCAAAGCTTTGGGAAAGGAAAGATTCCCTGCAGAAATCCATTGGGAACGGGCAGATCCCTTGCAGAGATCCTTTGGGAAAGGGTGGGTCCCCTGCAGAAATCCGTTGGGAAAGGGCAGATCCCCTGCAAAGTTTGGGAAAGGAAAGATTCCCTGCAGAAATCCATTGGGAATGGGCAGATCCCTTACAGAGATCCTTTGGGAAAGGGTGGATCCCCTGCAGAGATCCATTGGGAAAGGGAGGATCCCAGCAGAAATCCGTTGGGAAAGGACGGATCCCTTGCCAAGCTTTGGGAAAGGAAAGATTCCCTGCAAAAATACTTTGGGAAAGGATGGATCCCCTGCAGAGATCCACTGGGAAAGGGAGGATCCCTTGCAAAGCTTTGAGAAAGGAAAGATTCCCTGCAAAAATGCTTTGGGGAAAAGCAGATTCCTTGCAAAGCTTTGTGAAGGGCCCGATCCCCTGCCCTGAGCAGATCCACTGCAAAAATGCTTTGGGAGGGGGCAGATCCCATGCAAGGGGCAGATTCCCTGGCAAAAATGTTTTGGGAAGATCCCCTGCCCTGAGCAGATCCCCTGCCAAAAAGCTTTGGGAGGTGCCCAATCCCCTGCCATGAGCCGATTCCTGCAAAAAAAATAAAAAAAAATAAAAAAAATTGGGAAAGGGCAGATACCCTGCAAAGAGCAGATCCCCTGGAAAAAAATAATGGGAAAGGGCAGATACCCTGCAAAAAAACCCTTTGGGAAAGGAAAGATTCCCAGTAAAAATCCTTTAGGAAGGGGCAGATTCCCTACAAGGGGTAGATTCCTTGCCAAAAAAGCTTTGGGAAAAAGCAGGTCCCTTGCAAAGCTTCCGGTAAGGGCAGATTCCTTGCAAAGCTTTGTGAAGGGCCCGATCCCCTGCCCTGATCAGATTCCCTGCAAAAAAAGCTTTGGGAAGGGGCAGATCCCTTGCAAAGCTTTGGGAAGGGACAGATTCTATGCAATGGGAAGATTCCTTGCACAGGGCAGATCCCCTGCAGTGAGCAGATTCCCTGCAAAAAAGCTATAGAAATGTGTTGATTCCCTGCAAAAATCCTTTGGAAAAGGGCCTGATCCCCTGCCATGAGCAGATTCCCTGCCAAAAAAGCAAATTCCATGCAAAGCTTTGGGAAGGGGCAGATCCCCTGCAAAAATAATCTTTGGGAAAGGGCAGATTCCCTGCAAAAATGCTTTGCAAAAGGACAGATTCCTTGCAAAAAAGCTTTGGGAAGAGGCAGATTCCCTGCAAAAAAGCTTTGGGAAAGGGCAGATCCCCTGCAAGGGGTAGATTGCTTAAATGGGGCAGATTCCCTGCCAAAAAGGCTTTGGGAAAAAGCAGATTCCTTGCAAAGCTTTGGGAAAGGGCAGATTCTCTGCAAGGGGCAGATCCCCTGCAAACAAGCTATAGGAATGTGTGGATTCCTTGCAAAAGTCCTTTGGAAAAGGGCAGATTCCCTGTCATAAAAAGCTTTGGGAAAAAGCAGATTCCCTGCAAGGATCCTTTGGGAAAGGTTAGATTGCCTGAAAGGGGCAGATTCCTTGCAATGGGCAGATGCCCTGTAAGAATGCTCTGGGAAAGGGCAGATCCCAAGCAAAGCTTTGGGAAAGGAAAGATTCCCAGTAAAAATCCTTTGGGAAGGGGCAGATCCCCTGCAAGGGGTAGATTCCTTGCCAAAAAAAGCTTTGGGAAAAATCAGATTCCTTGCAACGCTTTCGGAAAGGGTAGATTCCTTGCCAAAAAAGCTTTGGGGAGGGCCTGCAAGGGGCAGGTTCCTTGCATGGGGCAGATCCCCTGCAAAAAGGCTTTGGAAAAAGCAGATTCCCTGCAAAGCTTTGGAAAGGGCCCAATCCCCTGCCATGAGTAGATCCCCTGCAAGAATGCTTTGGGAAGGGGCAGATCCCTTGCAAAGGGCAGATTCCCTGCAAACCATGTGTTGGATCCCTGCAGAAATCCTTTGGGGAGGGGTAGATTCCTTGTAAAAAAACCCTTTGGGAAAAGGCAGATCCCCCGCAAGGGGCAGATTCCCTGCAGAAATCCCTTGGGAAAGGGCCTGATGGCCTGCCACGAGCAGATTCCTTGCCAAAAAAGCTTTGGGAAAGGGCAGATTCCCTGCAAGGGGCAGATCCCCTGCAAACAAGCTATAGGAATGTGTTGATTCCCTGCAAAAAAATGCTGTGGGAAGGGCCCGATCCCTTGCAAAGGGCAGATTCCCTGGAAAAATGCTCTGTGAAGGGACGGGTCTCCTGGCAAAAAGGTTTGGGAAGGGCCCGATTCCCTACTAAAATCCTTGGGGAAAGTGCAGATTACCTGCAGAAATCATTTGGGAAAGGGAAGATTCCCTGCAAAAAAGCTTTGGGAAGGGCCTGATCCCCTGCCATGAGCAGATCTCCTAGAAAAAGGCTTTGGGGAAAAAGCAGATTCCTTGCAAAGAGCCTTTGGGAAAGGGCAGATTCTGTGCAATGGGCTGGTTCCCTGCAAGGGGCAGATCCACTGCCAAAACGCTTTGGGAAGGGCCCAATCCCCTGCCATGAGCAGATCCCCACAAAAAGGCTTTGGGAAAAGCAGATTTCTTGCAGAAAGGCTTTGAGAAGGGCTAGATTGCCTAGAAGGGGTAGAATCCTTGCCCAAAAAGCTTTGGGAAAAAGCAGATTCCTTGCAAAGCTTTGGGAAGGGAGATTCTGTGCAATGGGAAGATTCCCTGAAAGGGGCAGATTCCCTGCCAAAAAGCTTTGGGAAGGGCCCAATCCCCTGCCATGAGCAGATCCGCACAAAAAGGCTTTGGGAAAGGGCAGATTCCCTGCCAGAAACCTAGCTGTCCACTTTCCCCTTTTCTTGCGAGGAATCCTATTCAGACTAAGGGAAATTCCCTTTAAAAAAGGCAAACGTTGCCAATAAAGCTTTTGGGAAGGGCCTGATCCCCTGCAATCAGCAGATCCCCTGCCGAAATCCTTTGGGAAGGGCCGATCCCCTGCCGAAAAAGCTTCGGCAGAAAGAAGATCCCTTGCCAAAAAATGCTTCGGGAAGGGCCCGACCCTCCCCCTGCCCCGAGCAGATCCCCTACCTAGATCCTTTGGGAAAGGGCCCGAGTCTTTGCAATGGGCAGATTCCTTACAAAAAACGCTCTGGGAAACGCCCGATTCCTCCCACGGGCCGATTCCCTGTGGAAATCCATTGGGAAGGGGCGGATTCCCTGCAAAAATGCTTTGGGAAACGCCCTACCCCCCCCCTGCCACGAGCAGATCCCCTGCCTAGGATCCTTCGGGAAAGGGCCCGATCCCCTGCTCTGGCCTCGCCCAGCCGGAAGACAAAGGGAAGCCATTGTTGGGGGATGGGGAGAGATGAAGAGGAGGAGGAAGATTAGCTCACCTTTTCCGGGCTTCCCGCTCGGGATCTGCTGGGGATCCGGTCGGTTAGGGGAGAAGAAAAGGCAAGGAGGGAAAAAACAGGGGTTGAAATTCGTCGCAAGGGGGGAGATCTTCTGCGCAGGGGCGTCTGCGGCTGGGAGATAAGCAGCTGCTGCAGAGGCGATCCCGGGCGAAGGGCGGATCCCGGCTGAGCTGACGTAGCGGCGCGGGATTGGCCGGCGGCGGGAGTCGCCCACCCCCCGCCCCCTCGGCCGGGTTGAGCTATTGCAGAGCTGTCATTCGGCTCTCATTGATTGCGCTGGGGAATATTCCTATTTTGCTGGGAAAGGGCAGACCGGGGGGGGGGGGAGAGAGAGGGTGACTAGAGATTTCTGCATTGCAGGGGGAGGAATGATAACATTACTGCATTCATATTATTATTATTATTTTCCTTTTTCTCGTTCTTATTTTCTGCATTGCAGGGGGAGGCATGATAACATTACTGCATTCATATTATTCTTATTATTTTCCTTTTTCTCGTTCTTATTTTCTGCATTGCAGGGGGAGGCATGATAACATTACTGCATTCATATTATTCTTATTATTTTCCTTTTTCTCGTTCTTATTTTCTGCATTGCAGGGGGAGGCATGATAACATTACTGCATTCATATTATTCTTATTATTTTCCTTTTTCTCGTTCTTATTTTCTGCATTGCAGGGGGAGGCATGATAACATTACTGCATTCATATTATTCTTATTATTTTCCTTTTTCTTATTCTTATTCTTATTTTCTGCATTGCAGGGGGAGGAATTGTAACATTACTGCATTCATATTATTATTATTAGTAGTATTATTAGAGATTTCTGCATTGCAGGGGGAGGAATGATAACTAGTGCATTCGTATTATTATTATTATTATTATTTTCCTTTTTCTCATTCTTATTTTCTGCATTGCAGGGGGAGGAATGATAACATTACTGCATTCATATTATTATTATTATTATTATTAGAGATTTCTGCATTGCAGGGGGAGGCATGATAACATTAGGGCATTCATATTATTATTATTATTATTATTATTATTCTTTTTCTTATTTTCTGCATTGCAGGGGGAGGAATGATAACATTACTGCATTCGTAGTATTCTTATTATTTTTCTTTTTCTTATTTTCTGCATTGCAGGGGGAGAAATCGTAATATTACTGCATTCATATTATTATTATTATTATTATTATTATTATTAGAGATTTCTGCATTGCAGGGGGAGAAATCGTAACATTAGTGCATTCGTAGTATTATTATTATTTTTCTTATTCTTATTTTCTGCATTGCAGGGGTAGAAATCGTAACATTACTGCATTCATATTATTAATAATAATAATAATAATAATAATAATAATAATAATTAGTATTTTCTGCATTGCAGAGGTAGAAATCGTAACATAACTGCATTCATATTATTATTATTTTTCTTATTCTTATTTTCTGCATTATTTGGCTGGGAAAAGGCATATTATTATTATTACTATTGTTCATATTATTATTATTATTATTATTAGAGATTTCTGCATGGCAGGCGTCTAAATCATACCATTATTATTATTAATAATAATAATAATAGAGATTTCTGCTTGGCAGGTGTCTAAATCATAACATCATCGTTGTTGTTGTTGTTGTTGTTATGCTGGGACAGCCCAGAGTAGCTGGGAAAAGGCAGATCGATGATGCTGATTAGAGATTTCTGCACTGCAGGGGGAGAAATGATAACATTACTGCATTCATATTATTACAAACTCACCAAGATATCTATAACACAATAATTCGTTACAGAATTAGGGATAAGAGTTTATGAGTAGAGGTAAGTTTGTAAGTTTGAGACTCTCAAGACTCTCCTCCAGCACCAGAATTCAAAAGCATCGATTCTTCGGCGATCAGCCTTCTTGATGCTCCAGCTCTCACTTCCATACATCACTACTGGGAAAATCATGGCTTTAACTATATGGATCTTTGTTGGCAAGGTGATGTCTCTGCTTTTTAAGATGCTGTCTAGGTTTGTCATTGCTTTTCTCCCAAGGAGCAGGCGTCTTTTAATTTCGTGGCTGCTGTCACCATCTGCAGTGATCATGGAGCCCAAGAAAGTCAAATCTCTCACTGCCTCCATTTCTTCCCCTTCTACTTGCCATGTCACCCCCCCAAATGACATCACTCATACATCACAGTTACATCATGAAAGGGGAGGTCTGGTGGCAGTAATCTGAGCACCCTGGACCCTGCCCCATGGTTCCCCTTGCCCTACACCAAACACCCATCAAGTGTAACAAAAGTGACATTTAGGGAAGTTTTTAATATTTAATGCTGTACTGTTTTTAACACTTGAATGGAAGCCACCCAGAGTGGCTGGGGAAACTCAGCCAGATGGGCGGGCTAATAATAATAATAATAATAATAATAATAATAATAATAATAATAATAACAACAACAACAACAATAATTATATTCACATTTCCCTATTTCCCAGCCAAGTTAATCCCACCCTTTTGTCTTCATCCGGGTTTGTTCTTTCCGGAATGGCTACCTGTCTGCCACTCAGGTATCAGGATGCTGGGAATTATCCCTCAGGCAGAGGGGCTGCTGAGTAGCTGAGCTCACATGTCTATAGGAATTTTGGAAGTTTCCCCAGTGAGCCAGTACATAGATACATCAGTCAGCAAATTCTTACATTTGGTCTCGTGCAGCGGAGGCCCTTTGAATAGATAGGAAGAAACTGGTAGGAAGTGTTTTGTGGGGACAAATCACAAAAGTCACAAAAGGTGATTGTGCTGGTTTTGGCAGTGGGCTGCACGTGCGTGATATCTGCCGGAGGGGCAACTCCCCCAACCTATACATAAATTCCTGCAGCAGCTGGAAAACAAATGCTTACCCAGCAGAAATGAAAACTCGTCTGGGCAATTATCTCTAGCTTAGGTTGGCCTCCCTCAAAACACAGGGCTGCATCGTGGAACAGTGAAAATCTGAAATAGAAACGAGTGCCTGCACTCGTTTTGCTAACTGGCCGGGGGGGAAATGTCAATTTATGGACGGACACAGCTTTGTTCGGGGTCTTCCTCCTTTCCTCCTGCGTGTGAGGGGAGCACCTTGTTGCAACAGATCAATAAATACCGTATTTTTCGCTCTATAGGATGCACTTTTTCCCTCCTAAAAAGCAAGGGAAAACGTGTGTGTGTCCTATGGAGCGAATGCAGGGGGGAGGCAGGCGGGAAAAGCCCCCAGGAGCCGCATACAAGCGCCATGCGGCTCTTGCGGGCTTTTCCCCAGGAGGGAGAAGGGACTCACTGGCCGCATCAGTCCCTTCTCCCTCCTCGGAGAAAAGCCCCCAAGAGCGGTGCCCCCTTTAAAGGCTGCGCGGCTCCTGCGGGCTTTTCTACGAGATGGGGGAAGCTGCAGCGGATTCCCTCCTCCATGATTGCTTTGAAGCAGCAAAGTGGGAGGGGAGCAGCTTACACTCGTGTAAGCAGCTCCTCTCCCACTTTCCTTCTTCAAAGTAGAGGGAATCCACTGCAGTTGCGAGCAGAGGATCCATGGCTCCGCTTCCTTCCCTCGAATCAGGGTGCGGGGCTGCAGGGGGGAAAGAGGGCAGGAAATAGATGCCGGGCAGGAAGACACAACCACACTTTGACCACTGAAAGTCCATCCCAGCCTCCCCAGATTTCCACTGAGACGGCCAGGCTAATCTCGATGGCCATAAGTCTGGCTCAGCATTATTAACTGGACTTCGATAAGCCACGGTTCCCCTTCCTACCCTCCTCTGAGGCTCGATTTAAAGCAGCAAAGTGGACAGGAGCCGCCCGCTTTGCTGCTTTAAATAGTTTAGTGCAACATTTTATTCAGAATATTTTTCCCCGTCTTTTCCTCCTCTAAAAACTTGGTGTGCCCTATGGAGCGAAAAATACGGTATCAGGCTTACTAGCAGCTTCGCTTCTCAATAATCTCTGGTTGGCCTCTGTGATTTTCTCCGATGATGGAGAACCTGCAAAGGACTCTAGAAGGGCTCTTGGGTCCCCCATACAACACTGATGCCGAAATCCAGCATCGCCTGAGCTCTGCGAGTGTGGCTTTCTCCCAAATGAAGTGCAGAATCCTCACTGAAATCTGAAGTTACTTTTCTCCATTATAGCTACTGTATATTCCAGAGCGAGTGCTACAAAGCGTCCAGGTTTATAGTTCCAGATCTCTGGGCTTGTGACAATAGTCGAACTTGTTGCAAAACCTTTACCCCCCCCAATACAAATTTCTCCATAAATTCATTGGGCTGGTTTATATGTATTATTTGGTAATAATTGTACCAATTTTTCTCAGTGCACTCAGATGTAGCAGAAGCAGTGCTTTTTTTCTGGGGGGACACAGGGTACGCATACCCCTAAACATTTTGCGAATCTTTGTACTTTTGTCCATTTACTGTATTTATTTCCCCCGATTTGAACTATAAAATGGTGGTTTTATTGAATTAAAATGAAAGTACTCCTAAACATTTTTTTTTTTAGGGGGAGCACCGAGTACTAGGACGTATGTCTCCACCCTCCATTATTTCCTATTATTATCTCAGAAGCAGTTATAAGATTGAACACTATTTCTTTTTCTTCTTTTTTTATTGGATTTTTTTTTACAACATAACACAACCCCCACCCCCCCAATACAGAAATCCACCCTCATTAAACGTGAACATAACATTCAGTAAGCATAACATGCAACAATACAAACAATACAAATAAAAGACTTCCTTTATCCTGTATCTGGCCTCCTTATTTACTTCTTATAAGCTGTTTCCTTTATGAATAATGACTAAGGTTTTTCTAATTATAACTTAAATATCCACAAAGTCTCCTGCAGACATTAATCGAAACAAGTCCAGGTATGTATTTTAGGACACGGTTTTGTGAAGTATTCTCTGCATTTTGCCCGTGCTTTCTGAAACTCTTGTCTAATGTGATCTCTAATTGCCTCTGTTAATCTAGCCAGTTCAATATACAGTGGTACCTCAGGTTAAGTACTTAATTTGTTCCGGAGGTCTGTTCTTAACCTGAAACTGTTCTTAACCTGAAGCACCACTTTAGCTAATGGGGCCTCCTCCTGCTGCTGCGCTGCCAGAGCCCGATTTCTGTTCTCATCCTGAAGCAAAGTTCTTAACCTGAAGCACTAGTTCTGGGTTAGCGGAGTCTGTAACCTGAAGCGTATTTAACCCGAGGTACCACTGTACTCTTAACAGTTTGTCTTGCCATTCCTTTTTTGTTGGCACAATATCTTTTTTCCAGTTTTTAGCAATTAGGATCCTTGCCACTCCTGTTTCTTGATCGTTTTCTGTAATAACATATTTTGGATAACCAAGCATAAACATTTTAGGATCCAAGAGTATGCCATATCCTAACCTGGCAGTTGTTCTCCCCCCCTTGGCTTTGAAAGAGGATTGGACAAGGCTTATCAGTGGCTACCAGCCCTGATGGCTCGGCTCAGCTTCTGTGGAGCTTGCAAGGCAGCAAGGATTCTGAATACCATAGCTGTCAAGTGTCCCTTATTTGGAGGGACAGTCCCTTATCCCAGAGCCGTGTCCCGCTGCTGTCCCTTATTGATGGATGTCCCTTTAATTTCCCGGGTTTCAAAGGAAGCAGCTCCTCTCCCTCCCTCCCTCCCTCTCTGCCGGCCAGGGAGGAGGGGGGATCCAACTACGTTGCTTGGCTGCCCGGCCCGCCCCCCCCTCCGGCCTCATCTCACCAGTCTCAGCCCCTGGGAGCCCCTCCCCACCGGGACTGGGGGGAGCCTCAGGCCCTTCCGCCGCCATCCTCCTTGCAGGCGCCGAACTGAGCATCTCTGCCTGGGGCCTCCCCTCTGTCCATCACTCCCATTAGGCTGTACTGCAGCTGTGCCACCGAAGGACCCGAATGAGATGGGCAGCCTGGCATGGCCTATGAATTGCTGAGGAGCCTTGAGAGTAGAGCGAGGGCAACCATAGAGAAAGCAGTTCAGAGAGAGGAGGAAGAGGAGGAGGCGGAGGCGTGGGCAGGTGTTCCAAGGGCTACAAGGGAAGGACCGCAAGCGCTTCTCCTAAAGATTTGTAGTGGTAGACTAGCATAGATGGTCTGATCTGTGGGTTTACTTCAGGTGCTATTTTCCCCCCCTCCTCCCGCCCCACCTGATGGAATTGAGAGCTGCAGATGGAGCACAAGATAAAAGATACAGAACTGCAGCAGAATCTTCGTAGCTTGGACTTCGTTTTGTGCGAAAAGTGGTTGCTGCTTGTAGTTATTTAATTGCAGTGTCTCATTGGCTGGTGTCTTGAGCAGCAGCCTCTGGAAACGAAGGGCTAAAAACCGGTGCTGCTCTCCAAAATTATCTGGTCCCTTTTAACTGATTGAGTAAAATCCCTTATTTTGGCTGCTGGTCCCTTATTTTCAAGGCTGCTGGTCCCTTATTTTCAAGGCTGCTGGTCCCTTATTTTCAAGGCTGCTGGTCCCTTATTTTCAAATCTGTAAGTTGACAGCTATGCTGAATATCAGTTGCTGGAAGGAGCCACAGGAGGGGACAGTCCTGTTTGTGGGTTTCCCACAAGCACCTCATTGGCCTCTGTGAGAACAGGATGCTGGGCTAGATGGGCCTTTGGCCTGATCCAGCAGACCCTTAGGGTTCTTAAATGCAAGGCCAGGCAACTTCCATGCAAAGATCTTTAAGTGAGAAACTAGAAATAAAACTGCCAATATCATAATGCAGTTATTCAAAGCTGTAGTGCGAACCACATTTGGAATACAGTGGTACCTCGGGTTATAATACGCTTCAGGTTACAGACTCCGCTAACCCAGAAATAGTACCTCGGGTTAAGAACTTTGCTTCAGGATGAGAACAGAAATCATGCAGCAGCAGCAGGAGGCCCCATTAGCTAAAGTGGTGCTTCAGGTTAAGAACAGTTTCAGGTTAAGAACGGACCTCCGGAACGTATTAAGTACTTAACCCAAGGTACCACTGTACCCCTGGTTGCGAACGGGATCCGTTCCAGAGCCCCATTCACAATCTGAGCAGAACACAACCTACATCCGTGCATGTCACGATTCACCGCTTCTGCGCATGCGTGTGACGTCACTTTGAGCGTCTGTGCATGCGCAAGTGGCAAAGATACTTACCCGGAAGTAACCCTTTCCGGCATCCCGGGTCACAACCGGAAAAGATTTAACCTGAAGCAAACATAACAAGAGGTATGACTGTGCTATGTTCAGTTATGTTCAGTCTTCCGTCAAAAAGGAAGGATGTTGCAAAGGTTCAGAATAAGAGTGAGCAAAAGTGTCAATGGGATGGAGGAAGCCCCCTCTGCGGAAAGGTGTGGGGCCTTTTAATGTACAGCAAAGACAAGGAAGAGGCTTTTTTTATTAAAAAAGAAATGTTTAGGGGTACTCTCATTTTGACTCAAGAAAATCACCATTTTATAGTTCAAATCGGGGAAAATAAATACAGTAAATGGACAAAAGTACAAAGATGCACAAAAGGTTTCTGCGTCCCCTCAGAAAAAAAGCACTGGTAAGAGGCAACACAACAGAAGTTTATTTTATTTTTTAAAATGCATGACGTGGAAAAAGTGAACAGAGAAAAGTTTTTCACCCTCTCTCAAAAGACTAGAACTTGTGAACATCCCACGAAGCTGAATGTTGGAAGATTCAGGACAGAGAAAAGGGAAGGAGGGACACAAGAGCTGACGGAAGCCTTTGGGTCTCAGAATAGCATCTGGTTGGCCACTAGGGGTCAGAGGACACTGTCCCATATTACACTGTTCTTCTGATGTTGGCTTCTGGGTTAAGTCATTGGCCTTCAGGTGATACCGTATTTTTTGCTCTATAAGACGCACCAGACCAGAAGACGCACCTAGTTTTTGGAGGAGGAAAACAAGAAAAAATATATTCTGAATCTCAGAAGCCAGAACAGCAAGAGGGATCGTTGCGCAGTGAAAGCAGCAAATCCCTCTTGCTGTTCTGGCTTCTGGGATGGCTGCGCAGCCTGCATTCGCTCCATAAGACGCACACATGTTTCCCCTTACTTTTTAGGAGGGAAAAAGCGAGTCTTATAGAGCAAAAAATATGGGTAAGTTGCATAGGAGCCGAGTCCAGGGGGCCATGGGTGCTTAAAGGTAAAGGGACCCCTGACAGTTAGGTCCAGTTGCGGACAACTCTGGGGTTGTGGCGCTCATCTCGCTTTATTGGCCGAGGGAGCCGGCGTCCAGCTTCCGGGTCATGTGGCCAGCAGGACTAAGCCGCTTCTGGCGAACCAGAGCAGTGCACGGAAATGCCGTTTACCTTCCTGCCAGAGCGGTACCTATTTATCTACTTGCACTTTGACATGCTTTTGAACGGCTAGGTTGGCAGGAGCAGGGACCGAACAACGGGAGCTCACCCCGTTGCGGGGATTTGAACTGCCAGCCTTCTGAGCCCTAGGCTTTGTGGTTTAGACCACAGCGCCACCCGCGTCCCAATATATGTTGGCACCCACAATAATATAATTGTGTGGGCTGGGCACCCACAAAGTCAATGAGAAAAGCTGGCAGGCAGACAAGCAGTTCCACTCCGCTCTCCACAGCCACCGAGATAGGCAACAAAGAGGTGTGACACCACACACACCTGCCTGCGTTCACCCACAATCCTGAGGGTGAGTTGGCTCCCCTGCTAAGTTGCGAACCAATATATTAGCTATGCGATTTTACTCTTCCCTTCAACCAGAAAAATGCATGATCAATAAGAAAACAGTCCCTGCCGCCAGACTCTTAATCTAAATGACACGACACAAAAGGAAAAGAGATTGGGAAGAAAGAGGGGAAGAGCAAACCCAGGCACTTGTTCTGAGTTACAAAGTTCTTGGGCCAGGGAGAAAGCGAGCTTGCTGCAGCAGCTGCTTCTCTTGCCAGCGGGGTGGGGGGCAGGCTGGTCTCCCCCATGCCATGATGCTGTTTCCAGGAGGCAAAGGGAACAGCCTCTCAGTGTCCCTTAGACTCCTGGTCAACAGAACGTTTTATCAGGAGGAGGGGCTGCGGCTGAGCGGTCAAGCACCTGCACTGAATGCAGAAGGCCCCTTAGCCTGGCCAGGTAGGGAATGGCCCCCAGCTGAAACCTGCTATCAACCTGCTTGCCAGAGCTTAAGGCTTAAGGCTAAAGAAGGGGTGAGGGAGACATACAGCCATCATTTAAATGTTCCGTTTTGCAGACTGGAGCTACACCTGCCCTTTCCTATCTGTTGTTGTTGTTGTTGTTGTTGAGTCATTTAGTCGTGTCTGACTCTCCGTGACCCCCTGGACCAGAGCACTCCAAGCCCTCCTGTCTTCCACTGCCTCCCGCAGCTTGGTCAAACTCATGCTGGTAGCTTCGAGAACACTGTCCAACCATCTCGTTCTCTGTCGTCCCCTTCTCCTTGTGCCCTCCATCTTCCCCAACATCAGGGTCTTATCCAGGGAGTCTTCTCTTCTCATCAGGTGGCCAAAGTCTTGGAGCCTCAGCTTCAGGATCTGTCCTTCCAGTGAGCACTCAGGGCTGATTTCCTTCAGAATGGAGAGGTTGGATCTTCTTGCAGTCCATGGGACTCTCAAGTGTCTCCTCCAGCACCATAATTCAAAAGCGTCCATTCTTCAGCGATCAGCCTTCTTGATGGTCCAGCTCTCACTTCCATACATCACTACTGGGAAAACCAGAGCTTGAACTATACGGACCTTTGTTGGCAAGGTGATGTCTCTGCTTTTTAAGGTCTTTCCGATAGAGATGGTCAAAGACTCTATTGCTGCAAGGTTCTTGCAAGCAATCTGTCCTCAGATATGATGCCCGACTGCCCCTCAGTGGCCAAATGTGGATTTGCAGCATGTCCCAACCCTGCTCTGTCTCCCTGAGCTGTTCACACTGTGCTGTTGTCATACATAACGGGCCCGCTTTATCTTCTGCTTTCCGTGCTTGTATTTGTGCATTTCCACCTGCACACACACACAGCCCAAGCCAGTGTTATAAGGATGCTGCCTAGGACCCTCGTACCTACGGGACCACCTCTCCCGGTATGCCCCGTGGAGGACCTTAAGGTCCATAAATAGCAACACCCTCGAGGTCCCGGGCCCTAAGGAAGTCAGATTAGGCTCAACCACAGCAAGGGCCTTTTCAACACTGGCCCCGGCCTGGTGCAACGCTCTGTCTCATGAGACCAGGGCCCGGCGGGATCTGATTTGTTTCCACAGGGCCTGTAAGACAGAGGTGTTCTGCCTGGCCTTTGGCTTGGGATCCACTTGATCCCCCCTTTCCTTTGTCCTTTTTCCTTCTGTGATGGAACTCCTATTTGGGGACTTCCCTGGCTTTTTTCTGGCCCACGTAGGACCAGTCTGGATAGTTGGCCTTGGTGAAGACTTGACGTTTTCTCCCCCCAAAACAGTTTTTGATCTGGGCTTCCACTGAAATGAGGCTGCATTTTAAGTTGTATTTTAATTCTGTTTTTAAGTTGCATTTTAATCAATTGTTTTTATACCTGATGTTAGCCGCCCTGAGCCCGGTCTTGGCCGGGGAGGGTGGGGTATAAATAAAATTTATTATTATTATCATCATTATCATCATCATCATCATCTCTCAAATATAGAATAAATATTCATAAATGTGCGCATATCTAAATATATAAAACATGTGTCTGAAATAGTAAAGGAGAGCAATCCTGAAGCCATTTTGACTCTCCCAGTGACCTCAAATATTCCTCTGCAGTAAGGGAGGCAAATAGGGAAAGCCTTCCCATTATCTTTTCGCTTACAAATCCTGTCTTAAAGGTGTACTGTATTTGCGTCTGAATAGGGTAAGCCTGTGAAGGATTCAGGAACCAAAGTATTAACCATCACAAAAGAATGGCCAGGCTGCCCAGGTAATGCAATCAGCGACCATTATCAGGTATCCTGGCAGACAAGATTTCTGCTGTAAACAGCCTCCTGTGATGTATGTATGATGATTTTGGGGTGGCTAAGAGGTCTTTGGCTAAGGGGGCTGGGCAATGTCAAAAGTCTTTAAATGTTCCTGGACACTTTTGTTCAGGGTCTCTCCCTCCTTGGGAAGAGTGGAGGGAACTCTGTGGCAACAGAAAAATGAAGATTTGCCTTGCTTTCACTGCATCCTGCCTCCATCCATTCTTCTCTGGCCGATCATGGACTTAAGGGACTCAAAGTCCCATGGGGAGTTGGGCAGCAAAACCGAAACCCCAATTTTTACGTCCCCAGCATGACCTACAATGGAACTCACCGCCACAATACATAGTCTTTTTCCTGCTGAAGTTTTGCTATCTTGCTGTGCCTGTTTGTGGGCAGCTGTAATAATTTTGTTTCTGTGCAATACTTCTTGGCTGCTTTAAAAGGGGATTAGACACAGGGGGCAAGATGGCTGTGTGTGTGTAAAATTTTGGCGTCGCACAGGGTGCTGCTGAAATTTGAAAGACCAAAGTCCACCTCTGCTGCCTGGCATCTCCCAGAGGCATCTTGTTTGTTTGTTTGTTTGCTTGCTTGCTTGCTTGCTTCCTTCCTTCCTTCCTTGCTTGCTTGCTTGCTTGCTTGCTGTATTTATGATCCACCTTTTTCTCCAAGGAGCACAATGTGGCATGCATTAATTCTCCTCCTGCTCATTTAATCCCCACAAAAACCTTGTGAGGTAGGCTATGCTGAGAGGCAGTGACTGGCCCACGGCCACCCAGGGTGCCCTTAAAATAATGAAATAATTTGTTAAATCGTGGCTTGGAGCTCCAAGCCCTTCCACACCTGCTAGCCCCTTAACCCATTAGACCTCTCCCCCCCCTTTCTCCCCGTCTTTCACACGTAGACAGAAAATGTTGACCACCTGCTGTAGGATATTAGAGAGGGTTCTTTGCAAATTCTTGGCAAATATTCAAAATAGCTTTCCCAACCTCATTTGTATAAACGTGGAAGAAACATCAAATGGTTTATATACCAAAGGTCTTGGGGTATAAACCATCTGGCACATTTTGCAAACAGCATCCATCACAACCGCAAGAAAAGGAATTTCTAAAAAGCCTTTTAGAGGATCCTGTACACAGCAACTCTGTTAGGTACGTGAGGGTCAGGATTATATCTCAGCAGTGCAGACCAGCAACAGAGTGCTGGAAAAGTGAGGTTTGAGGCAGCCCAGTTTATAAGGTCACGGCTAAGTCACTGAGCTACATCAGCCCTCAATGCATTACGTACATTGGATCCTATGCATTTTTTTTATTTACTCTGAAGTAAGCCCCATTGAGTTTTATGTGGTCTGGTTCCTAAGAAACTGTGCTGAGGTCTGCAGCCACAGTCAAATTTTAGACGGGAGGGAAGGGGCGACTCCATGTCATGAGACAAAGGTTCTTGAGAGCAAAAGCAGTAAGGCCTACACAATCATTCAAGCCTAGGCCTGCTAACTGTTAACAAGTCACTGTGACTCGTGGCTCCTCTCTATGGGCCTCAGTCAGAGAGCTGTATGGATTGTGTATGGAGTAGTCTGTGGAATATAGCCATACAGTGGTACCTCTGGATGTGAACGGGATCCATTCCAGAGCCCCGTTCGCATCCTGAAGCGAACGCAACCCGCGTCTGTGCATGCGCGGGTCGCGATTCGCCGCTTCCGCGCATGTTATCATTTTGAGCGTCTGCGCATGCGCAAGCAGCGAAACCCGGAAGTAACGCGTTCCATTACTTCCGGGTCGCCATGGAGCGCAACCCGAAAATGCTCAACCTGAAGCTACTTCAACCTGAGGTATGACTATACCTCCTTTTGCGTCCAGGATCCATTCCGGAGCCCCAGGCGCTCAACAAAAGGGACGCTCAACAAAGCGCTCTTCTGCGCATGCGTGAAGCGCAGTTTAGTGCTTTTGCGCATGCGCAATCTAACACTTCTGCACATGTGTGAGCAGCAAACCCGGAAGTAACCCATTCCGGTACTTTCGGGTTTGCCGCAGACATTCGACGAAATGGACCCTCACCGGGGCAGACTCAAAACGAGGTACAGTGGTACCTTGGGTTAAGGACTTAATTCGTTCTGGAGGTTTGTTCTTAACCTGAAACTGTTCTTAACCTGAGGTACCACTTTAGCTAATGGGGCCTCCTGCTGCTGTGCCGCTGCTGCGCAATTTCTGTTCTCATCCTGAAGCAAAGTTCTTAACCTGAGCTACTATTTCTGGGTTAGCAGAGTCTGTAACCTGAAGCGTGGTACCACTGTACCACTGTAGTGCTGTTGTTGCTGCTGCTATGTAAAGCTAAGACAGACAGAGTGGCTCCAGGACTCTAGTAAATCACTAGCTAAGACTGTGCCTCTAGGAAGAGTCAGCTAGCTGCTATGAGCACTCTGTGTATGCTCTTTGACTATGCTCTTTCTGAACAAGTTTATTTTCTTCCGTAAAGTTTTATTCTGTTTATGAAGAAGACTGTGTGTGGTTACTTTACCGTTGCGCGACACTCCAAAGGGTACTTAGCCCTGCTCTCTCCCCTTGCTTCTGTGTCTTCTGGAGAAAGCTACACCAGGCAAACTGAAAAGCAGAGCAGCCCTGGAGAGGGATCAAAGGTGACAGACAGCCTGAAGAGAAAACACTAACAAAGTAAAAAAACGGGAACAGAAGAGAAAACTGAAGCTGGTGGGTTTTTATGTGTGTGTTTTTTTAAGGTGAGAAATGTTTCAACCTAGGAATGTTGTTTTCAAAGGATAAATAAGAAGCGTTTGGATTTGATATACCGCTTTATCACTACCCGAAGGAGTCTCAAAGCAGCTAACATTCTCCTCCCCCCCCCCAACAAACACTCTGTGAGGTGAGTGGGGCTGAGAGACTTCAGAAAAGTGTGACTGGCCCAGTTCATGAGTCCATCGCTCTAACCACTACACAACACTGGCTCACAGCTGTCCATGGAGGTGCAGGTCAATTCTGTGTCCAGGGCAGCTGTCTACCAGCTCCATCTGGTATGCAGGATGAGACCCTCCCTGCCTGCAGACTGTCTCGCCAGAGTGGTGCATGCTCTGGTTATCTCCCGCTTGGACTACTGCAATGCACTCTATGTGGGGCTACCTTTGAAGGTGACCTGGAAACTGCAATTAATCCAGAATGTGGCAGCTAGACTGGTGACTGGGAGTGGCTGCCGGGACCATATAACACCGGTCTTGAAAGACCTACACTGGCTTCCAGTACGTTTCCGAGCACAATTCAAAGTGTTGGTGCTGACCTTTAAAGCCCTTGGGCCAGTATACCTGAAGGAGCGTCTCCACCCCCATCATTCTGCCCGGACACTGAGGTCCAGCACCGAGGGGCTTCTGGTGGTTCCCTCACTGCGAGAGGCCAAGTTACAGGGAACCAGGCAGAGGGTATTCTCGGTAGTGGCACCCGCCCTGTGGAACACCCTCCCACCAGATGTCAAAGAGAAGAACAACTACTAGACTTTTAAAAGACAAGTGAAGGCAGCCCTGTTTAGGGAAACTTTTAATGTTTGATGCTGTACTGTTTTTAATATTCAGTTGGAAGCAGCCCAGAGTGGCTGGGGAAACCCAGCCAGATGGGCGGGGTATATATAATAAATTATTATTACTATAAGGTTGACAGCTATGGCTAGGACGTTCTGATTTGAAAAGAAGGGATCAGCAGCCTCACCTGTCCCAGGGACAACAATCTGGGATAGCAATGGGAAGCGGCGCTGGAAGAAGGGAATTTCCTGCAAAAAAAAAAAAGGAGAAGGTTGACAGCTATGGCTAGGACCCCCTTGGGGAAGCAAGAAGTGCTATACCAACTGCGCTGGCTCCCGGTGGAGTACAGGATCGGGTTCAAGGTGCTGGTTTTAACCCTTGAAAGCCCCATACGGCCTAGGACCCTCGTACCTACGGGACCGCCTCTCCTGGTACGTCCCATGATCCTCAAACAAAAACACCTTGGAGGTCCCCGACCACAGGGAGGTTAGGCTGGCCTTGACCAGAGCCAGGGCTTTTTTGGCTGTGGCTCCAATCTGGTGGAACGCTCCGTCACAAGAGACTAGGGCCCTGCGGGACTTGACATCTTTCCGCAGGGCCTGCAAGACAGAGCTGTTCCACCAGGCCTTTGGCCAGGGCACAGCCTGACCCCCTCCTTTGGCAATCCTCACAGAACTCTAGCCCAATGGTTGCCATCAATTTGATTTTAGAATGAATTGATTTTAGAATGCTGTATTGCTTTACTGATGTTAGCCGCTCTGAGCCCGGCTTTGGCTGGGGAGGGTGGGATAGAAATAAAATACACACACACACACACACACATTATAAAAAAGGTCTCACGACCTTGTTCCCAAGATCATAACAATCAATAAAGACGCAGCAATAATGAATCCTTCAACTCCTGTCTGAATGGAGCTTGTTCATATTCATGAGCGGGGCGGGGCTCTGAATATGTAAAGAGGGGGCGTGGCCTTGCGGAAAAGGAGGCCTATTTCGGGAGAGACCATTTTCCCCCAAGCGGGGGGGTCGGAACTGCGAAACCGGGCCTAGCAGCTTCGCCCGCCGCTGCCGCCGCCCTAAATTTCTCAAAAAAACGGCGGTTCGGTTTCCCCCTTACGTTTTCCGCCGTCGCCGCCGCCCGTTTCAACAGTTGTTTCATCCCGAAGCGGCCCAGAAGTACGTGGAAGGGTCCGCGCGTGCGCAGAACGGCCCTCTCTGCCGGCAGGTCAGTTAAGGGGCTGCGCGTGCGCCGTCGGGCCGTCTCCCGGTGTTTCTGCGCGTGCGCAGTGAGCCCGGCGGGGAGTTGATATTGCTCGGCCAGTCCTTCTAGGAGAGGAGGCGAGGAGGAGGTTTTTGCGCGTGCGCACTCAGGCCCGGCGGGGAGGTGATTCTGCGCGTGCGCAGTCAGCCCGGCGATATTAATTTTGCGCGTGCGCAGTCAGTTCCTCTAAGGGGCAGGCAAGAAGGTGGTTTTGCGCGTGCGCAGCCATGCTCGCCGGGAGGTGCTTCTGCGCGTGCGCAGTCAGCCCGGCGAAGAGTTAATTTTGCGCATGCGCAGTCAGTCCATCTAGCAGGGTCGGCGGGGAGGTGATTCAGCGCGTGCGCCGTCGAGCAGGTTCGGGAAGGAGGCGCTTCTGCGCGTGCGCCGATCCCCGGCGCGTGCGCACCGCCGCGTCCCTAGCCGGACAATGGGGTGCGGAGGCGGAGCCGCGCGTGCGCCCCGGCGGGCCCCTCCTCCTCCGGCCAATCCGCGCCACCGGCACCACCGAGGGGGCGGGACGGCGCGTGCGCAGTGCGGCGCGGCGCGCTGGGACGGGGCGTGGGAGCTCGCGGTCCGTCAGTCAGGTCGAGTCGCTCGGTCCTGTCAGGTCGCTCGGGGAGCGGCGGCGATGGGCGCCGGGCGCGCCGGGGCGCCGCGGCTGCTGCTTCCGCCTCCGCCTCCCACGCCCGCCTGAGAGACATGGACGACGAGGAGCCCCCGCCGCCGCCGCCGCCGCCGCCGCCCGGAGCCGCCTCCGGAGCAGGACGGAGGACGCCGGGGACCCCGAGGCCGCCGCCCCCCCCTCCGCCGCCCCCTCTGCCGCCGCCCCCTCCGCCTCAGAACGGTAAGCCTGAGGGGAGAAGGAAAAAGGGGGCGTGGGGGGAGAAAGCAAGGGGGATAAACAAAGGGGGGGGGAATGAAGGAAAAGGGGATAAAGGGGGAAAGCGGGGGGAGGGGGGAAAGGAAAGGGAGGGGGAAAGAACAGGGGGGGAGGGGAACATAACGGAAAGGGAGAAAAGAAAGAGGGATATATAAAGGGGCAAAGGGAGGGAGAAAGAAAAGGAAATAAAGGGGGAAATGGGGAAAGCGAGGGGAAGGGGGGAAGGGGAAAACAACGAAAAGGAAGAATGGGAGAAGCAAAGGTGCCAAGGGGAAAAAAGAAGAAAGGGGGGAAATGGGAAAATCAAGGGGGGGACAAAAGGGGGAATGGGGGGAAATGGGAGAAACAAGGGGGGAAGAAGAAAAAGGGGAGGGGGAAAGAAGGAAAGGGGAAAACAAGGGGGGAGGGGAAAGCAAGGGGAGGGGGGAAGGGGAAAAACAACGAAAAGGGGAAAGAAAAAAGGGATAAACAAAGGGGCAAAGGGGGGAAAAGAAGAAAAAGGAAATCAAGGGGGGCATAAAGGGAAAGGTGGAAAAGAAGCAGAAAAGGGGAAATCAAGGGGAGGAAAAGGGAAATAATGGGGGGAAGGGGTGGGAAGGAATAACAAGTGGGGGAAAGGGAAAAAGGAAGAAAAGAGAAAAAAAGGGGAAGAGGGGAAAGAAGAAAGGGAATAATGGTGGATAAAGGAAATAAAAGGGGGGAAAGAGAGAAAATAAAGGGAAAATCAAGGGGAGAAAAAGGGAAAAAAGAAAAGGGAAAAAGGGGGGGAGGGGGAAGAAGAAAGGGAAAAACAAGTGGATAAAGGAAATAAAAAGGGGGAATGAAAAATGAAGGAAAGGGGGAAGGGGAAAAGATAAAAGGGGGAAAGGAAAAGCAAGGGGGAAATAATAGGGGGGATATGAAAAAAAGGGGAAATGAAAAAATGGGGGGGGGAAGCTTTGATTTCAAGAAAAAGGAAATAAAAGCATTCCTCTTTGTTTCTAATTGTTAGCGGTTACAGTATCATAACATTACTATCTTGTTATTGTAACATTGTAATAATATTTGGTTGTTATAACATAATATTATTATTTCATTGTGAATTGTTTTATTTCTGCAGACCGCAAGCCAAGTGACATGCGATGGGATGATATTGGGAAGGAGGGTATGGGAAGAATATTGTATTATTTGAATATTACAATACCTCGGGTTACATATGCTTCAGGTTACAGACTCTGCTAACCCAGAAATAGTACCTCAGGTTAAGAACTTTGCTTCAAGATGAGAACAGAAATTGCACAGCAGCGGCACGGCAGCAGCGGGAGGCCCCATTAGCTGAAGTGGTGCTTCAGGTTAAGAACAGTTTCACGTTAAGAACGGACCTCCGGAACGAATTAAGTACTTAACCCGAGGTACCACTGTATTAGAATATTGTAAGGGATTTTGCTGGCTCCCCCCCACCCCCAGAAAAAAAGATTGACGGATAGAAGAAAGGGGGACCTTCATTTATAACAAGAAATCATGGTAATATAATATAAAAATATGTAAAGCAGAATATGGAAATGTATAGAATTAGAATATCCTAATAGATTTGGGGGCCCCGCAAAATATTGGCCGGTGAGTGGAAGAAAGGGGGGCCTTCGTTTATAACAAGAAATAATGGTAATATAATAATAATACAGTGGTGCCTCGGGTTACATACACTTCAGGTTACACACTCCACTGACCCAGAAATAGTGCTTCAGGTTCTTAAACTTTGCTTCAGGATGAGAACAGAAATCGTGCTCCAGTGGTGCGGCGGCAGCAGGAGGCCCCATTAGCTAAAGTGGTGCTTCAGGTTAAGAACAGTTTCAGGTTAAGAACGGACCTCTGGAACGAATTAAGTACTTAACCTGAGGTACCACTGTAATAATAATACTTTATTATTTGTACCCCGCCCATCTGGCTGGGTTTTCCCAGCCACTCTGGGCAGCTTCCAACAAAGACCAAAAATGCACTAAAATGTCACACCTTAAAAACTTCCCTGAACAATATAATAGAAATATAATATAATATGATGGAGAAGTAGAATTTGGAAATGTATAGAATTAGAATATCCTAATAGATTTGGGCCCCACCAAAAAATTGGTCGGTGGGTGGAAGAAAGGGGGACATTATAGGTACAACATCATAAAATTATGATGTTATTTTGTCATCCAGTTCCTCTCTATACTGCTGTATAAAAATCTCAAATAATTGGAAGTATCACAATATAAAACTATCTATATTATTCTTATATAATCTGTAATAATAGATAGATACTTTTGTATTATAATGTAATATAAAACTAATATTATATAATCTATAATAATAGATATTTTTATATTATATTTCAATTTAATCAATATGTAAACTGTACGCTCTAGAATATCGTACTGCACAGATATGGCTCCCCCCTTTATCGTTAATAATGATAAGTTATTACAACACCCTACTTTTATTATTTTATTCCGGTTCATTTCTAGACTGCTCTGTCTTATTTAAAAATTAAAAAGGTGGTTTACAGTGCATTAAAACGTTGACATTGCGGGAAAGTGTCAGTGTTCCTAATGAGAAGTAATTATAATTTATAATTAATTATACAGAGAATGAGAATATCATAATAATAGATCTGGCTCCTGCGCCAAGCAGCTCCATGTATAATTGTCATTTTATAAAATAAGCCTACATTTGCATATCCTCCATCCTTTCTCTCACGAAAATCGGGATGTCCTGTTCAATAATAATAATAATAATAACAACAACAATAATAAGTTTTATAAAATAAAGTTTACTGCCACAGACCCTCCAGCCTTTCTCGGATGAAAATCGGGACGTCCTGTTCCATAATAATTTCCATAAAATAAGTTTACTGCCACAGACACTCCGACCATTCTCTGAGGAAAATTGGGGTGTCCTGTCCTGTTATAGGACCAGACCCGGAAAAGGGGGGCACTTGGAGTGTCTTCCTTATGCCCCTTTCTTTCTTTACCCATATATATATGTGTGTGTGTGTGTGTGTAGTGTGTGTGTGTGTGTGTACACACACACACACACACACACACACATATATATGCTTGAAATCTACCGCATCTCCCCCTATTTTCTCTTCCTTCACTCCCCCCAAAAAATATATGTATATATGTGTGTGTGTGTGTATACATATATAGATATATAGATATCTCTGTGTGTGTCTGTGTGTGTAAATTCACTTGAAATCTACCGCATCTCCCCCTATTTTCTCTTCCTTCACTCTTCTCCCCCATACGTGTGTGTGTGTGTGTGTGTGTACGTATATACATATATATATGTCTCTCTGTATAATTTCACTCGAAATCTACCGCATCTCCCCCTATTTTCTCTTCCTTCACTCTTCCCGACCCCAAATATGTTTGTGTGTGTGTATAAATCCACTTGAACTCTATCCCCTTATCCCCCTATTTTCTCATCCTTCACTCTTCCCCCCCTGAAAATATGTGTGTGTGTGTGTGTGTTTGTTTATATATATGCTTGTGTGTGTGTGTAAATTCACTCGAAATCGACCCCATCTCCCCCTGTTTTCTCTTCCTTCACTCTTCTCCCCCCCCCCCAAATCGGCTGGCTTCTCCCCATTCCCGGGATGCCCCCCCCAACCATTCTCTTTTCTTTTCCTCCCCCCCCCCCTAAATCATGCAGGGCGTGTTTGGACGGGGGGGGGGGGGCAATTCCACTATAAATGGTTCATTTTCCTCCCTTTGAAGGATCCTTCCTTCCTCGGCCGCTTCCTTCTCCCCCCCCCCGATCAATAATCCCCCCCTGAAGTTTCAGTGCCCGCCTTGAATATTTTACAACCCCCCGGATCAATCGAAAGAGCCCCATGCAAATGCAAAGTCGGCCTTTTATATTGCGGTGGGAAAACCCAAAACAAATAATACCACCCCCCAATTGCAACCCCTTTATTCTCCTTTTTCTTTCTTCTATCCGGCTTCCCCCCCTCCGTCCGAAGGTCATTCGAAGGTCCTTCTTAATAATAATATTAATTTTTTACTTATAGCCCACCCTCCCTAGCCAAAGCCGGGCTCAAAGCGGCTAACAACAATAAAACAACATGAGATAGGGTTAGGATTTAAATATGTAAGAGTAGGAATTAAGATGCTTAAAGCCAGATTAGAAAGAATGAAAGATGTTAAGTGATCAAGATAATTTGAGAAGATTGATTTTGGAAAATTGTTAAAATGATATATAAAACTGTTAAAATGATATATAATGAAATTCAACTAGGGGGATTTGAGGAAGTCACTTAACAGTGTTATCAAGATTGGTTTAATTACAAATAGGATGTATGTGTGTTTCAAAATTTTTTGGACAATTAATAAAAAACTTTGAAAAAAAACCCCAAAACAATAAAATAACACATCGTTCGAAAATCAATTCATTCTAAAATCAGTTCAAAATCAAATTAATGGCAAACATTGGGCTAGAGTTCGGTGAGGTATTAAAGGAGGGGGTCAGGCTGTGCCTTGGCCAAATGTCGCAATTGCACCCAAACCAGATTTTTTGGGTTTGCAACCCTCTTATCCCTTAGGAAGCGGGCGGCTGCAAAACTGGTCCCCCCCTCCATGCAATGAGCAAAACAATCAGAATTGCTGCAAAAAAAAAGCCCCATTGCAAACCAGGCTGATCCTCCAAATATTTTGCAAAAAAAAAAAAAAAAAAAAAGGAGAATGGCGCTGGAGATTCTATCCCTTTGCAAATCGACATTTAATAATAATAATAACAATAACAACAATAACTCCTTTCTCTTCCTTCTATCCCACTTCTCTCCCCCCCCCCACTTCCAAAGGTCATTCGAAGGTCCTCCTTGAGTCGCAAT